>NC_142477.1:54686844-54838359 GCF_049115385.1 Moschus berezovskii | reverse complement strand
GAAGGTGAGGTGGAAGGAAGGGCTCTGGGTGTGCAGGACTTGTGTCCTCCTTCCTTGAAGGCCATGGGCAGTGATAAAGGAATTACTCATCACAGAGCTCTGTTGACTTGTCCACTCAGATCAATAAATCCTGCCATTTCCACTGACTCATTTTGTGGGAAAAAAGATGACAGTCAAGAAAGAGGGAGCGAGTGGGTGGGAAGGGAATTTTGTAATTTGTTATAGAATATTCCCCTACCCCCAGTATTTCATTGTGAAGATTTTTAAATACACAGAAAAGTGAATGAATTACACAGTGAACACCTATATGCCCACTTAGATTCTACAATGAACATTTTGTTAGAATTATTTTATTACCTATCTCTTCATCACTCTATCAATCTGTCTCAAGAAGAGCATTCTATGAGTTTTGACAAAGGCTTTCACCTGTGTGACCCAAGCCCTTATCCAGATATAAAATAGAGCATTCACCCCAGAAAGTTCCTTCATGCCTCTCTCCAGGGAGTCCCTGCTCCCACCTCACTCCCAGAGGTTACCACTTTCCTATATTTCTTTTTACCATAAATTAGTTTATTCTAGAACTTTTCGTGAGCCTTCTTTCATCACATTTTGAAATTCATCCATATTGTGATGTATATCCATTTATTTTTTAAACTAAAATAATCTCTACTCATTTTTACATTTTCAGAGAATCAGGTTAGCAATGTATTTAGAAAGCAGCAGGGAAAAAGGGGAAATGAGGGTTTGTTTTTTTTTAGGGAAGAGTTGAAAGGGACCCTAATGACAGCTGTATTGGCCCTTAATTTTCCATATGAAGTGATAGAGGACCAGTGATTGCTCAGGGTTATGTAGAGTAAGCTGAACAAGAACCCAAATCTCTTGATTAGATGCTTGAAACAGTTCGGGAGCAGCTGAGTGGGGTGGTTGTTTTGCGCTGAAGCCATGTGAGACTCGAGAGTTTCAACAGAGATTTGCTTTAGAGGATGTGAAACTCCACTAACCTCATGTGACAAGAAATCCTCCGAGGCCTTGGTGTGGAGCCAGGGTGGGGAAGTCTGATGCAGCTTCGGGTTACCAGCTCCAAATCTGAACCACTGGCTGAGGGTGACTTTCTGATTTGCAGTAAAATGAGACAGGGGAGCTTTTCCTCAGCAGCATACACAGGCAGGTTAATGCTAAAGGAACAAAAAGCCAAGAAAGGCATCTTCAGCCACATTGTCCTCCCATAGGAAGGGATGTGGAGCTGAAAAGAAAACACCGGGGGTAGGGGGGTGGGGGGGTGATACCATGTTACAGACAGAGCCTTTGTCTCCAATTCTGCCCAGAATGACAATGACCTGGTGGTGCCTGCCTGCCAGCTGTTGGCTGGCCTTTGTGAAAGTCCCCGATGTCCAGGCCAATGCTTAGTGGGCAGGTATCCATATCATGAAGCCAACTGGCACTGCCGCCACCTTTGTTGGTGAAATGAGCCCAGTGTCAGGGAACTAAGGCTGCTGGGCCACTCTGGCTACCAGCTGGCAGGTGCAAGCCCCAGGGGCAGGTGCCCTAGGGAGACAAGGCTGGTGTTGCCATGGTAACTGATCAAAAAAGGCCGTTTCTCCTTCAAGGTTGGTTTGACCTCTTTTCTGCCTGGGGAATGTGGTGAGGAAGAAGAGACTTTGTGGTAACTCTGACTTGTGTGTGAATGCATTTCTCGTCTGTTTTGAATGCATTGCTTCTCATTGGATCTTATTAGTGTCGCCTGCTGGGCAAATCTGGGGGGCTGGTGGATCTCTTGGGGGATGTTGTCGTGGCCGGAGATCAGGTCACCAGAGAAGTCCCAGGAGAGACAGTCCAGGGTAAACCAAGCAGCACTGAACAAAGAATTCCAAAGGCGTTTCTGAAGGGCAGCCAGTCAGGTTGGACGGGTTCTTTGGGCTATTCCGGGATAAGAGATTAGTGCTGACTGTTTGCGGCTTGTCACCCTAGATGTCCTTTGGCCAGCCTGTCCTGGGCACAGGGGTGAAGGGACCCTTGTCAGCTTGCTGGGTGCCTCAGCAGTTTGACACAATGAGTTCATTGTAAAGAAGCAAACTTTCCTTAGCACCGGTGTCCTTCTCTCTGTAGCTCTTACATGCATGCCTTTACCTTGGGCAAACACATATTCTGGCTTGGATAGAAAAGTTTAGTTTAATGTTTGTATTTCTCTGTCTCAAACTCTGGTTCTGACTCAGGTCATTAGGTTGTGTCAGGAATTTTCCCACTTCCCATCTCGTGTGTGTGCTCACATGAGGAGCTTCACTTTCTGTGCCCTTAGGTTTCTATTAGGAAAAATAAAAGTGTGATAATGGTGGCGGGGGGCTTCCTGAACTCCTGGAAAGTTTTACTCCTATCTTCCCACTGGGAAGCTGTCAAAATTATTCAGGTAGGATGGCACTCTGACAGTAGGAAATGCTAGTGACTTGGTAAATCATGAGCAAATTGCTTTCAAATATAACCATGGAAATAAGCCTCTGTCTCCTAATGTATGAAATGAAAAGATTAGATTGAAGGCTCTTTAAAACTTTGCCAGCTAGTTTCCTAAGATTTTTCATTTCAGCATGGAAAAGAAAAGCTCTGAATAGATTCAACAAGTAACAAACTGACCTTACTTACAAATTTTTCCCCTAGATCCTATATTTTGTAAATATTCATAATTCATCTATCAATATAGGCACTTGGGATATAGAAACAGGAAAGCAGCATTTTCTATCATTTTCTACCTTGTCGGATCTCATGGTCTAATGTGGAGGGATAGCAGGAAGAAATTCTCAAAATTGGCAGGAGTTTGCAGACTTCCCTGGTGGTCTAGTGGTTAACACACTGAGCTTCTAACGCAACCCTGTTTCACAAGCGTGACCAAAACACAAACATACAGACACACACACACACACTGACTGGCAGTTTTCAAAATTCTGTTTGGAAAAGAGTTACTTTTTGGTTTGGAAAAGCACTTTAATGGGCATGTTTAATGTGGAAAGATGAGCCCTTCCCTCTCCTCCTGAACTGGCAAGATCAGAACTAAAGTGATGTGAAGCATTTGCCTTAGATGCAGAAAGAAGGGGATGCCAAAAAACTTAGTGATCAAGATAAATACTATTAGAATGTAACATTTAAAAAATAAAAACTAAAAAAGTCCATGATGAACAAAGGATGCAAATTTTAAAAGAGGAGAGAATCTGATCCTGCAAGTGTATAATCTTATCTCACTTTCCTCACCCTAATTCTGGTCCTGGTGCCAATAAAACTTTATTTAGAAAGTATGCCAATTTGACTTTTTAAAACAATTGCAGTAAAATATCTCAAGATTTAGACAAGAGTGTTACAGAGTGTAGAGTTTTGGAGGTTTTTCATTAGAAGGAGAAGGCCCTTGAGGGCATGGGGTCCGTGGAAGATGGTGGTGAGCACTCATTCTTCATAGTAGAGAATGGTTGATAAATATTTATGAAAGAATGGTTTGAAAAGGGTTTACCATTGTTCCTTACACTGTGCTGCAACTACCCGCTCTGTCCCCTGCCCCTCAGTTAGACGTCTGATACATACAATAATCCATGGATTCATTACTGCTTTGAGAAAGAGGAAGGAAGAATGGTGGTGTCCAGCACGGGAGGAAGTGGTCTGGTGAGAGGAGGGCAGATGGAGGAACCAGGCAGGATGAAGCAAGGCCCAGCTCAGGAGAAGCTTCATCCCCTGAAACCCACTGGAGAGAAAATGGAAGGAGTCTGGACTTTGCAGATTCAGCCCATTCATTTAAATATTGCATGTTTTGCAATATTAAGGGAAAGAGAGACCCTCAGGGAACAGACATTGGGGCTGCACCTGTAAATCAAAAACTGTGTGACTGTACTGGATCTTTGGTTTACCTCTCCAGGTCCACTCACCCAGGTCCACTCACCATCCTTCTCTCAGCTTCCTTCCTGGGAGGCTGCCCTCTACGGATCACGTTACAGGGCTTTCTTGCTCCTTGGCTTCCAGCTGGATTTGGCCCTTGACAAACACCAGTAGACTTTTGGAAGAAGCCAGGAGAGTGAATTTGCTCCTTTCCTGAGGGTTTGCTATAGGCTGGTTCCAATTACTGCCAAGCATCCCTCTCATTCCTTTGCCAGGCTCTGAGAACCACTCCTTCCTGTTACCCTTTCTGGCTAGAGGTGGTACCAGGCCCTCCTATTCCCTGGGGATGCACCATCTTTTGTGATTTCCTTCCATACCGCTTCTTTGAAATAAGCTGAGAAGACCCTGACTGATACAGATGTGAGAAGTATTAAAAAGGGTTGTTCAGAGCATTATAGTTTGGAGGTGGAGGAAGCAACCAATTGTCCAGTGGGAGGAGGATGGGTGGACATAGAGGGCTTCACAGCCGATGTCTGAGCCGAATCTTATGGAATGAGACATTTCCTCTGGATTAGGTTAAGCCTCAGCCTGAAAACAGTCTTACATCTGTCAGGCAGGTGTTGGTGTTTGCAAATCTCAAAGGTCTCCATGGTCTTAAAAGACAGTGATTATCCAGCGGGCTTAAAAAGTACAGAAAACTGAAGCAATAAAATAGCAATCACCCATATTCCTGTAATTCCTCTTGATAATCTGGCATGCTTTCTTCCAGATTTTTTACAGAGTTGAAATCACACTCTGTATGCAAGGAGATCCAACCAGTCCATTCTAAAGGATATCAATCCTGGATGTTCATTGGAGGGACTGATGCTAAAGCTGAAACTGCAATACTTTGGCCACCTCATGCGACGAGTTGACTCACTGGAAAAGACTCTGATGCTGGGAGGAATTGGGGGCGGGAGGAGAAGGGGACGACGGAGAATGAGATGGCTGGATGGCATCACCGACTCTGTGGACATGAGTTTCAGTGAACTCCGGGAGTTGGTGATGGACAGGGAGGCCTGGCGTGCTGTGATTCGTGGGGTCGCAGAGAGTGGGACACGACTGAGCGACTGAACTGAACTGAACTGAACTGATACCATTTGGATCCTAGTTTTCTCTAACATTACATAGTAAACAATTTTCCCACAACTGAAAGGTGCTGCAAATATCTGCTCAGAGGCTGTTCCTTTTAGAGGCAACACAAGAACCTTAATGAACTGAATGCTATTGCATCACATAGGCATACTGTGACTTTTAATAAATAATGCTCGAGTAATTTTGTGGTTTTAGATTTTTTTTTGCATTTTTATGTCCTCACAATTTTTTACTAAATTAAAAAAAAATGATACTAAAAAACCTGACTACAGACATACCTGTACTTCAAGATGGCTGAATTACTGCAGAGTTTTGGTGGGTTGTTTTCTTTTTCATAATATTGAGGAAGGTTGAGGTTTCTTTTGGTGGGTGAGGAAGAGAGGAAGTGGTACGTGGGACTCCATTCTGAGGGTAGGCCCAGGAACTTGGCCAGATAAGGATTCCTTATGAATGGACATTAGCAGCAGTGACGCCGGAGTTAGATTTTATGATGTACTGTATAATTCCTTTCCAAATTTTCCACACCTTCAGCATTAGTCCATGCGACATGGACTTATGTCGACAGTGACTTATAAAAAGTAGAGGCGAGAACAGCAAGTTTACAAAGGATAAAGGGTTGTAAGAGTGGACAAGAGGCTCAGGGCTGATTGGGAGGATCCTGGACCAGGGGTTTGAGGAGAGAGGTGGCTGGCTCTCCCCCAGGGGAAGCATCCTGTAGCTGATTTTCTGAAATATCGGGCTGGCCCTTCTGTAGTTCTAAGAATTATATATGGATATCAAAAGAAAGAGCAACCCCAAAGCCTGATGGACTCATTATATGTCATTCCAATAGGATGCACTTAGTTGTTAAGTCATGTCTGACTCTTTGCGACCCTTTGGACTGTAACCTGCCAGATTCCCCTGTCCATGGGATTCTATAGGCAAGAATACTGGAGTGGGTTGCCATGCCTTCCTCTGGGATCTTCCCAACCCAGGGATCAAACCTGTGTCTCCTGTGTCTTTGCAAGCTGATTCTGCATCAGGGAAGCCCAGTAGAAAGAAATAGGTAAATAAAAGAGGGGGTGGATGAGGAGATAGTGTGAGGAATGGATTTGGAGACATTGTATTAGACACTGGGTATTAGAACTAGATGAAGGAAGTAATATTTTACCAGAAGAGTTGCTGCAAAATGATTGAGAAGAGTACCAGTATCAGTATCAATAAGAGTATCAGTATCAATTGATAAATTGAACAGGGTTTGGAAAGGGGAAAAGGTAAGCTCTGTGTAGAGAGAAGTAAACTTCCGTTTATAAAACTGAAATGTAAGCTATGATCCAACTTATTATTTGTAAAAGGTGCTTATAGAAAAGGGATTAATATTCCAATGGACTTGACCTCCCAAAATAACAAAATTACTTGGGTTTGTTTCCCTTTGGCTGTTCACCCCATGATTAGACTCGTTCAAAACCTGAAGTTATCTGTGCATTTCTTTTTCAGTGAAAATTCTTTTCCATTAGAAACCTGAAATAAGTGATTTATTTATTCTCATGCTTTTATCCAGCCATCTTTCAGCTCACACTCAGCCTCCGTTTGACGTGAAGCTTGGGAAGGCTTAGAAAAAGCATCTGATTGAGACATTTTTCACACGACTTTGCCAGAAGGGGTTTCTGCATTCAGCCTTGGAGGCTTCCACCCTGAGAACAGTCTTAACTGAACATTCAAATATGATTGCAAGAACTTGGATGTGGAATTCATAATAGTTTCTGAAAATAATTTATAGAGTGGTTCTCTTTTTCCTTGGGAAATGAAAACATAGCCTCTTAGGGAAAGGTTTGGAGAATTCTGGGAAAATACAGGCATAATGTTTCGATGAGCCTTTTATTGTCATATTGATTGGATAAGATTTGGTTTGGGAATCTGTCTTAGAAAGAAGCATATTGGACTTTGCCAAGAAGCCTGTTTTAATAAAACATAATCTTTAAAGCTCAGAGACCCATTACTTAATGCCTAAGATAGGTTTAAGGGCCATTGCTTCTGCTACATCCCTAGAAACTTATGTTTGCATAGTATGAAACCAAAATCAACTAAAGAAAAACATAAAAATACTTCCTTCTGTCTAACAGTACAGTATTCTTTTATGTGAGGTATCTCTCGGCTGGAAAGCAAGAGTGAGTTCTCAACACCCTGGAATCTATTTTTCTTGTATTAACACAGCATTGGAAGGTCTTTAACTTTGAGTTCAGGACTATTCATCTGAGCTTGTCAGTGTTGCCTTCTCTTTTCTTAATAATTTGATTGCAAATAGAGGACACCCATTTGGATGTATGTAGATTACATAAATTTGAGGATAAATTCTACTACTCTTACATAAATTCTACAATCTGAATCAATATTCCTAAAAGAAGTCCACATGTTAGATTGATGGACTGAGACAAAAAGGATAAAGTTTTATAAGAAATCAACATTAGATCTTAGGCTGTGCTCTTGTTTGTGCTTAGTCACTCAATTGTGTCCAAATCTTTGCCACCCATGGACTGCAGCCCGCCAGGCTTTTCTGTCCATGGCGATTCTCCAGGCAAAAATACTAGAGTAGATTGCCAGGGCCTCCTTCAGGGAATCTTCACAACCCAGGATTGAACCAGGGTCTCCTGCATTGCAGGTGGATTCTTTACTGTCTGAGTCATCAGGGAATCCCAGATCTTAGGTTAAAATCATTTACTTGACTGGAGATGACTGCCTTAACAGATGTCCATGGGAAAGTCTCATGAGTTTTATCCCCAGGAAGTTCAGTGGGAACTTGCAGTATCACATGACAAGCATCAACTCTTAGAGTGCATTCACGGAGTTAGAATTCTCCTATCAAGGGTGGGCCTTTATTTTAACCCTGGCCAAACCTCGCCTGAATTCCATCTTTAAAAGGGTCCAAGACAAAAATTGAGTGACTCTATCCTGTGGGAAACTGTTGCAGGAATTTCAGGAGCCATGATTTAGCCCAAAGAGGAAAAGCTCAGGAGGAGTCCTGAATGACTGTTGTCTGGAAATATTTATCAGAAAGGGTCAGGGTTTTCTGGAATTTGACAGTCTGGCACTGGGCTAAGACTGGGATCGATGTCTGAAGATTGCAAGGGAAATCCTTTGGGGGTTAAAATAAAGGAAAATTCTCTGATGAATAAGATTTGCTCAAAAGTGAAATGCCCTGGCATGGAAGGAGGGAAGCCCCCTGGTCCTGCAGAATAAGGCCAGAGATCAACCTTCTGGCAAGGAGGTTGTGGGGAGATTGAAGTGTGAGGATGCACTAGGTTGCCTTTCAGAGTCTGTCCATTACTAAGTAGGCAAAATTTGTCTCTGGAGCTGTCCCATCGCCCCTTTACCCCAGCTGTTACTTTGGGAATGACAGGATCACCTGCATCTCACCACAATATTGAAGACTTATAAGACTTGAGGTTTTAAGAAATTGATATGTCAATAAATTTCCACCAAATAGTGTGGAGCGCTTCTTTTCATGCTGACTACACTTGCTTTTTGGCTTTCCAGGTGGTGCTAGTGGTAAAGAACCTGCCTGCCAGTGCAGGAGATGTAAGAGATGTGGGTTTGATCCCTGGGTTGGAAAGATCTCCTGGAGAAGAAAATGGCAACCCACTCTAGTATTCTTGCCTGGAGAATCCCATGGACAGAGGAGACTGGTGGGCTACAGTCCTGAGGGTAACAAAGAGTCGAACTTGACAGGAAGCAACTTAAGACAGATGGACACTTGCTTTAGCCTACAAACAAAGGCAGTGTTACAAGAATGGGAGATTTTTACAGGCAAGAAGCAGCTCCTAGAGGAAGACATCTAGGCAGAGGTCAACTTGCACCTCCTAAATGAAAATATAAAATCACATCCTTATATTCCATGGAGTTAGGAAATTGCAGACGATGCATCCTCATCTGCCTACTCTGGACGGTATGCTGGTCTGTTTCCTCAGGACAATAGCAGTCATTACCTAATGGGTGCTGGAGAAATAGATTGCTGTCTACCATTCCTTTGCCTTGTCATGGGATCAATAAGATCAGTACAAACAGTAGCTGTGATCTTGGTGTTTGATAGAAATTTTTTAGCCAACTTTTCACTCTAGGTCATCTTTATCTTGCCTTCGAAGAGGGCTATAAAGATGGATTATTTGAACATACCTGCAGTCATAAACTCTCAGCTCATTCCTTGTCTCTCTTCTCTCTCCCAGCCAGCAAGGAGAGTGGAATAAGGAGGGTGTCTACCCTGCAAGAAGGCAGGATACCAAATACTTGCAGGGTGAAGAGACACCATCCCAGGAGATGGGAGAAAGGCCTGAAAGGGAGAGGAGAACTGAGGAGTATTTTTCTCTTCCATCTAGGAGGCTCCTAGGGACCTCTTTCTGAACCCAGCATCCATCCTGCTGGTCTCTTAGCAGAGATGTGCAGGGGTCCTGTAGAGGAATCCTGCAGCTGCTGGGGGCTCGCAGAAGATGGGCAGTGTGTCTCCCGGTCCTTGTTAGCCCCACAAATGGCCCATTGAGGGGGTGCAGGAGAAAGGAGAGGCATCCAGGGCTGGCCCCGGGGTCCCTCAATGGGGGCACTGTTCAGGCTTGGGTGGAAGCCAGCGCCGATACCACGCTGGTTGTTAAAGCCTCATTCTTTCCAAGGAGGCGGCTGGAAAGGCTGCAGAGCAGCTGAGGCTCCAGAAAAGGTACTTCTCTTGTTCTTCCCAAGGCTGGACTGACACACGAGAGGAAGCCACTTCCTTTTCAATTATTTTCTGTTGTTCATTACATTTACATCTCAAGCATTTTTCCTCTTCCTTCTTACTCTCTGTTTTATTACTCAAGACCCCACACTGATGGCTTTTCCCCTTCTCCCCCCTAGTCTCAACTGAAACTTAGAAATGATGTAAAAAGTTTCTCTGTTTTGTACCAGTCTCCTTGGGCAGCCCATCAGGGAAGCACCCCCAGAATGTCTCCAGTTTGGCTGTTGCTCTTGAGCCCCAGAATAGCTCAAAGTCTCTTTGAAAATGAAGAGTGTAGCTTTGGAGATAGCAAAGTCCTAGATGTCCACTGAGGGAAATGTGCTGTTTTCCCAGCCCACCATCTCCATTTCTCTGTTTTAAAATACCACCTCAATTTTCCTTTGAGAGCCACACTCAGCACATGGATGTTGATGGGATTGATTTGACCATGAGGTTCCCTGGTTTCAGGGTGGGCACAGCACCCTGGCCTGATCTTCTATCCTCCTGGCTTTGAGTGGCGATAGTTGGGATCCAGACTGGGCCACAACAGTCAATCCTGAGCAGAAAGATTTGGGAGAAGTATTGGGAAAGAGACTCTCCATTTCCACTGAGGTGCTGGCTATGTAGAGTCCAAGTTGGGAGCTGTGGTGATCACCTTTGCTTTCATATGGGAAGAGTTACTGTGAGAAATCCATAGGCCACAGAGGAAAACCGGGCCAGAGTGACAGACCCCGGCTAACATGGAGTGTAGACTGGATCCAGCTATGCCTGAAGCCAGCATCCTGACATGTCAGTTATGCTGATCAGAACATTTACTTTTATTCCTTTGTCTCATATGAGTTGAGTTTCTGTAAACTAGTTTCTGTTAGCTTAACTCATTTAGTTGCAACTAAAAGAGTCCTAACCAATGCTAACTTTTTTCGGCTTCCTATTCCTTGCTCTTAAATCTATTTCTCACTTTTACTGTATAATCGTAAGGGATTTGATTTAGGTCATACCTGAATGATCTAGTGGTTTTCCCTACTTTTTTCAATTGAAGTCTGAATTTGGCAATAAAGAGTTCATGATCTGAGCCACAGTCAGTTCCCGATCTTGTTTTTGCGGACTGTATAGAACTTCTTCATTTTTGGCTGCAAAGAATATAATCAATCTGATTTTGATGTTGATTCAAGGGACTAGATCTGATAGACAGAGTGCCTGATGAACTATGGACGGAGGTTCGTGACATTGTACAGGAGACAGGGATCAAGACCAGCCCCAAGAAAAAGAAATGCAAAAAGGCAAACTGGTTGTCTGAAGAGGCCTTACAAACATCTATGAAAAGAAGAGAAGTGAAAGGCAAAGGAGAAAAGGAAAGATATACCCATTTGAATACAGAGTTCCAAAGAATAGCAAGGAGAGATGAGAAAGCCTTCCTCAGTGATCAGTGCAAAGAAATAGAGGAAAACAATAGAATGGGAATGAGTAGAGATCTCTTCAAGAAAATTAGAGATACTAAGGGAATATTTCATGCAAAGTGGGCTCAATAAAGGACAGAAATGGTATGGATCTAACAGGAGCAGAAGATACTAAGAAGAGGTGGCAAGAATACACAGAAGAACTGTACAAAAAAAAGATCTTCATGACCCGGATAATCACGATGATGTGATCATTCACCTAAAGCCAGACATCTTGGAATGTGAAGTCAAGTGGGCCTTAGGAAGCATCACTATGAACAAAGTTGTGAAGACGATGGAATTCCAGTTGAGCTATTTCAAATCCTAAAAGATGATGCTGTGAAAGTGCTGCACTCAATATACCAGCAAATTTGGAAAACTCAGCAGTGGTCACAGGACTGGAAAAGGTCAGTCTTCATTCCAATCCCAAAGAAAGGCAATGCCAAAGAATGCTCATACTACTGCACAATTGTACTCATCTCACACACAAATAAAGTAATTCTCAAAATTCTCCAAGCCAGGCTTCAACAATACGTGAACTGTGAACTTCCAGATGTTCAAGTTGGATTAGGAAAGGCAGAAGAACCAGAGATCAAATTGCCAACATCCTCTGGATCATCAAAAAAGCAAGAGAGTTCTAGAAAAACATCTATTCCTGCTTCATCAACTATGCCAAAGCCTTTGACTGTGTGGATCACAATAAACTGTGGAAAATTCTGAAAGAGATGGGAACACCGGACCACCTGACCTGCCTCTTGAGAAACCTGTATGCAGGTCAGGAAGCGCCAGTTAGAACTGGACATGGAACAACAGACTGGTTCCAAACAGGAAAAGGAGTACATCGAGGCTGTCTATTGTCACCCTGCTTATTTAACTTATATGAAGCTATAACATCATGAGAAATGCTGGACTGGATGAAGCACAGGCTGGATTCAAGATTGCTGGGAGAAATATCAATAACCTCAGATATGCAGATGATGTCATCCTTATGGCAGAAAGTGAAGAAGAACTAAAGAGCCTCTTGATGAATGTGAAAGAGGAGAGTGCAAAAGCTGGCTTAAAATTCAACATTCAGAAAACTAATATCATGGCCTCTGGTCCCATCACTTCATGGAAAATAGATAGGGAAACAGTGGAAACAGTGGCAGACTTTTTTGGGGGGGCTCCAAAAGCACTGTAGATGGTGACTGCAGCCATGAAATTAAAAGACGCTTACTCCTTGGAAGGAAAGTTATGACCAACCTAGGCAGCATATTACAAAGCAGAGACATTACTTTGCCAACAAAGGTCCGTTTAGTCAAGGCTATGGTTTTTTCAGTAGTCATGTATGGATGTGAGAGTTGGACTACAAAGATAGCTGAGCGCCGAAGAACTGATGCTTTTGAACTGTGGTGTTGGAAAAGACTCTTGAGAGTCCCTTGGACTGCAAGGAGATCCAACCAGTCCATCCTAAAGGAAATAAGTCCTGAATATTCATTTGAAGGACTGATATTGAACCTGAAACTCCAATACTTTGACCACCTGATGAGAAGAGCTGACTCATCTGAATAGACCCTGATCCTGGGAAAGATTGAAAGTGGGAGGAGAAGGGGACAACACAGGACAAGATGGTTGGATGGCATCACTGACTCAATGGACATGAGTTTGAGTAGAATCCGGGAGTTGGTGATGGACAGGGAGGCCTGGTGTGCTGCAGTCTGTGGGGTTGTGAAGAGTCAGACATGCCTGAGCAACTAAACTGAACTGATTCCTTACCTAGGCTACCCTTATTCAGTTCTTTGTTTTAATATCTTGCAATTTCTCCAAGCACTGTACCACCAGGGATTTCCAGGTGGCCTTAGTGGTAAAGAACCCACCTGCCTGCAGATGCAAGAGATGTAAGAGATGTGGATTCGATCCCTGGGTGGGAAGATCACCTGGAGAAGGGCATGGCAACCCACTCCAATATTCTTGCCTGGAGAATCCCATGGACAGAGGAGCCTGGTGGGCTATAGTCCTTAGGGTTGCACAGAATCAGATATGACAGAAGTGGCTTAGCACATGGTATGCATGTTCCAGTGCTAAGACATACAAAAACTGTCCAAAATTTCAGCCTAGAAGAAAACAGGAAGACTCATTTATTTAGTTCTTCTTTGACTAGATGGGGTAATAGGTACTACTGGAATCCCCACCTATGTTTTGAGTCTGTGGTAAAAACCCCAGCTTTGTCCATTCATTCAGCCACTACCACATGCTACAGAATTGCTTTAAACACTTTACAGTCAAGTAGAGAGACAGGTGGTGTGAGTGCCAAGAAGTAGAATAGGCTTCATGATGAGAATCTACGCTTGCTTGCATGTGGAACCTAAGGAGAGAGTGGCCAGTTCTTATATTAGCAAGAGGAAGAAAGACTTCAAGGAACAGGTCATGCTTGAGCTGTATTTTCAAAGATGAATAGAGAGTTTTTAGCTTAAGTAAAAAAAAGGTAAGGGAGAGGAAGACCAATCCAGCCCCAAAGAGAAATGTCACATGTAAAGTGTTACTTGACTTAAAAATCTACCACGTGAGAGAACAAGATGGTGGAGGAGTAGGTGGATGTGGAGTACATCTCTCTCCATGGATACATCAGGAATACACCTTCAGACATAGACGCGAGTGCAGAACATGGGCTGAGAGCAGACAGGAGTACCTGACTAGCACTTTGCTGGCAGAGTAATGTCTCTGCTTTTTAACATGCTGTCTAGGTTGGTCATAACTTTTCTGCCAAGGAGTAAGTGTCTTTTTATTTCATGGCTGCAATCACCATAATAGACATAAAAGGAGAAATGGACAGGAACACAATAATAGTATGAGACTTTAAAACCCCACTCACACCAATAGACAGATCATCAAAATAAAAAATTAATAAAGAAACACAAGTCTTAAATGATACAGTAGATGAGATAAATCTCATTGATATCTTCAGGACATTCCATCCAAATTCAGAAGAATACACCTTCTTCTCAAGTGCACATGGAACATTCTTCAGGATAGAGCACATTTTGGGTCACAAATCAAACCTCAGTAAATTTAAGAAAATTGAAATCATATCAAGCATCTTCTCTGAACACAACGCTATGAGGCTAGATATCAGTTACAAGAAAAACTGTAAGAAACACAAACACATGAAGATTTAACAACATGTTTCTAAATAACCAACAGGTTACTAAATAAATGAAAAAGGAAATACAAAATTCCTAGAAACAAATGGCAATGAAAACATGACAACACAAAACCTATAGGATGCAGCAAAAGCAGTTCTAAGAGGGAAGTTTATAGCAATACAATCCTACCTCAAGAAAAACATCGAATAGACAACCTAATTTACACCTAAAACAACTGGAAAAAGAAGAACAAAAAAAACCCCAAAATTAGTAGAAGGAAAGAAATCAAAATCAGAGATATGAGCAGAGATAAATAAAAAAGAAATGAAAGAAACAATAGTAAAGATTAATAAAACTAAAAGCTGGTTCTCTGAGAAGATAAACAAAATTGACAAACCTTTAGCCAGACTCATCAAGAAAAAAAGAGAGAAGAATCAAATCAATAAAATTAGAAATGATAAAGGATTATTAGAAATACAAATTATTATAAGAGACTATTATGCACAACTGTACTGCAATAAAATGGATAACCTGGAAGAAATGGACAGATTCTTAGAAAAGTTCAATCTTCCAAGACTGAACCAGGAGGAAAAAGAAATTATGACCAACCCAATTACAAGCACTGAAATTGAAGCTGTGATCAAAAATCTCCCAAGAAACAAAAGCCCAGGACCAGATGGCTTCACTGGAGAATCCTATTAAACATTTAGAGGAGAGCTAATGCCTATCCTTCTAAAACTCTTTCAAAAAATTGCAGAGGAAGGAGCACTTCCAAACTCATTCATGAGGCCACCATCACCCTCACACCAAAACCAGACAAAGACAACACAAGAACAAAATCTACAAGCCAATATCATTGATGAACATAGACGCAAAAGCCCTCAACAAAATTTTAGCAAATATAATTCAGCAACACATCAAAAAGCTCATATACCATGATCAAACTGGCTTTATTCCAGGGATGCAAGGATTCTTCAGTATACACAAATCAATCAATGTGATATACCATATTAACACATTGAAAGATAAAAATCATATGATAATCTCAATAGATGCAGAAAAAAACCTCTGACAAAATTCAGCACCAATTTATGATGAAAACTCTTCAAAAAAATGGGCATAGAAGGAACCTCCCTCAACATAGTAAAGGCCATATATGATAAGTCTACAGAAAACATTATTCTCAATGGTGAAAACCTGAAAGCATTCCCCTTAAGATCAGGAACAAGACAAGGGTGTCCAATTTCACCACTATTATTCAGCATAGTTCTGGAAGTCCTAGCTAAAGCAATCAGAGAAGAAAAAGAAATAAAAGGAATACAGATCAGAAGAGAAGTTAAGGCCTCACTGTTTGTAGATGATATGATACTGTATATAGAAAACCCTAAGGATGGTATCAGAAAGTTACTAGAGGTAATCAGTGAATTTAGCAAAGTTGCAGGATACAAGGTCAGTACACAGAAATCATTTGCATTTCTATGTACTAACAATGAAAAATCAGAAAGAGAAATTAAGGAATCAATCCGATTCACCATTGCAACAAAAAGGATTAAATATCTAGGAATAAACTTTCCTAAGGAGACAAAAGAACTGTACAAAGACAACTAGAAGACACTAATGAAAGAAATCAAAGATGACATAAACAGATGGAGAGATATTCTATGTTCCTGGGTTGGAAGAATTAATATTGTGAAAACAGCTATACTACCAATTGCAATGTACAGATTTAACGTGATCCCTATCAAATTACCAATGGCATTTTTCACAGAACTAGAACAAAAATCCACAATTCATATGGAAACACAAAAGACCCCGAATAGCCAAAGTAATCTTGAGAAAGAAGAATGGAGTTGGAGAAATCAACCTTCCTGACTTCAGATTATAGTACAAAGCTACAGTCATCAAGACAGTATGGCACTGGCACAAAAACAGAAACATAGACCAATGGAACAAGATAGAAAGCCCAGAAATAAACCCATGCACTTATGGGTACTTTATTTTTGACAAAGGAGGCAAGAACATGCAATGGGGCAAAGGCAGCCTCTTCAATAAATGGTGCTGAGAAAACTGGACATCTACATGTAAAAGAATGAAATTAGAACACTTCCTAACACCATACACAAAGATGAACTCAAAATGGATTAAAGACCTAAATGTAAGACCAGAGACCATAAAACTCTTAAAGGAAAACATAGGCAAAACACTCGGTGACATAAATCAAAGCAAGATCCTCTATGACCCGCCTCCTAGAGTAACAGAAATAAAAACCAAAGTAAACAAGTGGGACCTGATTAAACTTAAAAACTTTTGCACAGCAAAGGAAGCTATAAGCAATATGAAAAGACAATCCTCAGAATGGGAGAAAATAATAGCAAATGAAACAACTGACAAAGGATTTAATTTCCAAAATATATAAGCAGCTCATACAACTCAATACCAGAAAAACAAACAACCCAATCAAAAAGTGGGAGAGACCTAAACAGACATTTTTCCAAGGTAGACATACAGATGGCTAACAAACACATGAAAAGATGTGCAATATCGCTCATTTTTAGGGAAATGCAAATCAAAACTACAATGACATATCACTTCACACCAGTCAGAATGGCCATCATCAAAAAGTCTACAAACAATAAATGCTGGAGAGAGTGTGGAGAAAAGGGAATTCTCTTGCACTGTTGGTGGGAATGTAAATTGATACAACCACTATGAAAGATGGTATGGAGATTCCTTTAAAAACTAAGAATAAAACCACCATATGACCCAGCAATCCCACTCCTAGGCATATACCCTGAGAAACCAAAATTGAAAAAGACACATATATCCTAATGTTTATTGTAGCACTATTTACAATAGCTAGAACATGGAAGCAACCTAGATATCCATTGACGGATGAATGGATAAAGAAGTAGTGGTATGTAAACAAATGGAATATTACTCAGCCATAAAAAGGGTCAGTTCTGACGAGGTGAATGAACCTAGAACCTATTATACAGAGTGAAATAAGTCAGAAAGTAAAAGATAAATATCGTGTTCTAACGCATATATACAGAATCTAGAAAGATGGTACTGAAGAATTTATTTACAGGGCATCAGTGGAGAAACAGACATAGAGAATAGACCTGTGGACATGGGGAGAGGAGAGGAGAGGGTGAGATGTATGGAAAGAGGAACATGGAAACTTACATTACCATATGTAAAATACATAGCCAACAGGAATTTGCTGTATGGCTCAGGAAACTCGAACAGGGGCTCTGTATCAACCTAAAGGGGTGGGATGGGGAGGGAGACGGCAGGGAGGTCCAAAAGGGAGGGGATATATGTATACCTGTGGCTGATTCATGTTGAAGTTTGACAGAAAACAATGAAATTCTGTAAAGCAATTATCTTTCAATAAAAGAAAATAAATTTTTAAAAAATCTACCAGGTGCAAGAAAGAGAAGGCAGTTCAGTCATCTGTGCTTAGCACACGCCTGACTGCTGTATTGTGCTGTGTAGAACACAGAAGTCTTTGGCCATACTCATCCCCTCCTTCCTTCCTTTCCAAAATTCAGAAAATACATGTAAATTTCTCTTGCTGGTGAGCAAGGCAGTAGAGATGTTAGAGTTGGTTGTGGTGGGTACACATGGCATCCCAATTCTGGTCTCCAGCTTCAAGTCAGTTGTGAAGAGACAGCAGTGTCGGTAGTAACAGCATCTCCCCGTTTTCAAGATCAGAGTTAAAACTGTATACCGTTGAGATAAATGGTCCAGTGATGGTTCCTTGACTTCCTTGTCAGTCCTCCCAACAGTTTTGTAAGCACTCCATTCCCTTCACTAAATCCCTTTCAGTTGGAAATAACATCATGAATGTGTTCCGTTGTCTGGACTCTGACTGATGTGATTCCCCACAGTGAGGTTGGGAAGGGCCAAGATCCACTTTTCTTATGCTCCACTGCATCCCTAACAGCAGGCACAGATCTGGCAGTAGCAGGTTCTCAGTTTTTGACTAAGTGAATTGAAAGTTATGAGATGAATGTGGACATACATATGCATATGCTGCTGCTGCTAAGTCGCTTCAGTCGTGTCCGACTCTGTGCGACCCCATAGACAGCAGCCGACCAGGCTCCGCCGTCCCTGGGATTCTCCAGGCAAGAACACTGGAGTGGCTTGCCATTGCCTTAGTTAAATAATTCAAAAGATGCCATAAGGCTGTATATGGTCAAGAGCCACCTTTTCAGTAATGAGTGCTATATTGTCATAGACTAGTGGTTACTCTGGCCTACAGTGTCCATGGAAGATTTGATGCATGCTAAATTGCTTCAGTTGTGTCCAACTCTGTGTGACTCTGTGGACTACAGCCTGCCAGGCTCCCATCAATGGATTTCTCCAGGCAAGAGCACTGGAGTGGTTTGTTGTGTTCTCCTTCAGGGAAGATTCAGTGGAGAAGTCTTAATATGGAGAGATTGGATTCTGAGGGATAAGTAGAAATTGGATAGGGAAAAAAAAAAAGAGTGGGGCATTTTAGAATGAGCCCTTACTGCTAATATCACTACACACTGATGACTAATGTGTGCTTGCTCCTGAAATGGGGATTAAGTTCCCTTTGAAATGCATATGGGGTTAAAAGTGAAGGGAAAAGGTCTTGGCATGATGTTCCTGGGTTTTGCCAAACCCTAATGTTGTGTTTGGAGCACTTCTCTGCCCTGTAGACCACAAGAATTCCCCTGTCCCCATCCCATACCCACATCAAGCATGTTTCTGAATCTTCTGGGAAGCCACACATTGAGCAGTCAGATGTCTGATCCCGCTTCAGAACAAGCTCGTGTTCAACCAGCAGATATTTCCATTGGAAGCTTTTGCCCAGCATGTTGGCTAACAGCCTCTGATCCCCCTGAGTTCCAGAAGCAGGTGAAAGGTTTGGTGGACAGATATCTATTCATCTTACAGTGATTACAAGGAGAATGATATGATTGACAACTTCTCTACCTGCCAGTCAAGTTGGTCAGTGTCATCAGAAGGTCACAAGGTTTATGAGCTCTTCTTTACATGGGAAGCAACACAACAAACACAATTTCATGGTTTAACTATAACAATAAATAACTATTGCCTTTCAAAAATGGAATATAGGGAAATTTTGGAATTGTGTTAAGTAAACAAGCAAGAGTTTACAATGATTTGTAGTCCAGACATCAGATTGACTGGGAACAATCAAGTTAATCAGAGATGCAGTTGTTGCATAAGAGAGACAGCAAATGTCTATAGAAGCTTTTCAAGGTTGCAAAACCTGTTCTTACACCACATTCAGGTTAACAAAAGGAGTTGATGAGTGAAGCAAAAGCTGTGTGTTTGCTCTACATCTTCTAAGAAGGCACCTGAACACTTGAGAAGATGAACAGCTGAGGGCTGGGCTGTTTCTATGGACCCTCAGACTTTGTTTGATGTGAATTCTCTCTCTTGTGTATTTAAATGAAGTCAAGTTTGGATACTAATGACTTAAAATTAGGAAACTCCTAGTTATAGGAGAGAAATACAGGAATCCAAAGCTGCCATATTTGATATGCTCTAAGACTGTGCTTTGCTCTTTAAGCTAACCTGCCATTCTATTGGGCTATTGATTACATTTCTTAATCTCTCTAAACTTCAGTTTCCTCATCTGTAAAGTCCTTGTTGCAAGGTTAAATGAGAAAATATTGCTTAGCCCAAAACCTGACATGGAGTAGACCCTTAGTAAACATCAGTCACACTTAAACTGTTATTATCAACTTGTGGAAGGCTATCAGTTCAGAGAGCTGTGGAGAGATGAACTGCTGAACCTTGATAGATTAGAGATCATAAATCTTGGAATGACTTCTGGTCTTGGCCCTTGGCTTGTTGTGTAACTTCAGTCATTTGTTAAGTCCAGGGGTGGGGAGAGACAGGACTTGGCATGACAGCAGCTTATATGATAAGGGTTTGGAGGGAGTGTGATTGACCAGAAGCTCCATAGGACATAGGTAGATTGCTCACCAGAGTGACTCAGTCCGAAGCTGAGTAGGTTTGTAGGATCTGTAATAGGGAGGTGGTGGCTTGAGCACCAGGCTTTGAGAAGGATAGGGACAAACTAGAGTATGAATGGGATGATGAATGTTCTCTGAGCAGTATTTCCTGAGGTCTAGTAAAGGGATGGAGAGATAGATTGGGGGAAGTGAGGGAGAGGGTAACTGACTCAAGCTTCCAGTAATTTGAGGGTTGTTCCAGATTAAAAGACACTTGTTCCTTGGAAGAAAAGCTACAATAAACCTAGTCAGCATGTTAAAAAAGCAGAGACATCACTTTGCCAACAAAGGTTAGTATAGTCAAAGCTATGGTTTTTCCAGTAGATAGATATGAGAGTTGGACCATAAAGAAGGCTGAACATGGAAGAATTGATACTTTTGAACTGTGGTCCTGGAGAAGACTCTTGACAGTCCCTTGGACAGTAAGGAGATCAAACTGGTCCATCCTAAAGGAATTCAACCTTGAATATTCATTGAAAGGTCTGATGCTGATCCTGAAGCTCCAGTACTTTGGCCACCTGATGCAAAGAGCCAGTTCATTGGAAGAGACCCTGATGATGGGAAAGATTGAGAGCAGGAGAAGAAGGGGACAACAGAGGATGAAATGATTGGATGGCATCACCAACTCAATGGACATGAACTTGAGCAAGCTCGGGGAGATGGTGAAGGATAGGAATGCCTGGCGTGCTGCGGTTCATGGGGTTGCAAAGAGTCTGACATGACTGAGTGGCTGAACAACAACCACCAGGGTAAATGCTAAGACTACTGGGTGGAAGTCCTCGGGAGTCATTTTCAGCTCTGTTGCCAGTTGGGATGAGAGTGGTGGAACCTTCTGGAAATTAGCAGTGGATTGGGCTATCTTCCAATGCAAACTCACTAGAACTTTTTAAGTTGGGCAGGCTGGTTCCCAGGGAAGCTGAGGAAAGTTCCTGATTAGTAGCATTTGGGAGGGATTCTTAGTATAGTCTTGTGGGTGGAAGTGATAGCCAAGGAAGACTTTCCAGGAAAAGTCCCCAAGAAAGAGGAGACATTAGGCAGACCCAGTTGGGGGTCTGGGTGGGTAGAGGAACCAAGAAGGAGAGAGAGCAGGATGGGGGCTGGGAACTGCAAGTGTAGCTGGCATAGGTGTGATGGGGAGTGAAGAGTGTGGACTGCAGATCTTTCAGGGCTTTTTGTATTATCTTGAGGAGATAGGACTTTATTCTGAGGGTATGGGAAGCCCCAGGAAGGTTTTAAGCAAGGGAGTGACATGGACAGATGACTTTATACAAGGATTACTCTCACTATTAAGAGCCTAAATAAAAGAAGAGAATCAACCTTTACTGAGAACCCACAGTGAAGCGGGTGCTTCAGAAAAGTGGTATCATCCCCCACTCACAGTCATCCTCTGAATGTGTGTCATTATAATCAAGGGTATTGAGGACTGGAGAGGTTAAGTGATTGTCTCAACATTGTCCAGTTATTAAGTGACTAAGCAAAGACTCAAAAGAAAATGCATCTCATCTCAAAGTCTGTGGTTTGTTCCACTTCAGTAAAAATAGAAAAAATGGCTTTCTTGAAAACATAATCAAATCTCAAATCCTAGAAAGAATATTACTTGTCAAAAAAAGAAAAGAATATTACTTGTCTATTCTATAAGATTGTGATACATCCACACCTAAGGGTGCCTAGCTGTGAACAATTCCCCTTTCACATGACCTGCTGCTATGAGACCCTCTTTCTTCTGGCTGGTGATAGACAAGGGACTAACTGATTCTGAGACAGCCAGTTTGTCTTTCTATGTAGCTGGACATTTGGTTTACTAAGGTGCAGCCACATACCCTCATGTGGTGGAGAAGCAAAGAAAATGGGCAGTCGAGAGAGAAGAATGCAGATGTATAAGCAGAGGGGAGACACAGAGATGGTCCTCCCCAGACTCCCCAGTTCCTCTCACAGTCCGTCTAAATTTCCTGAGACCCCCAGTACCACCATGACATACTTCTCTTGGCTTAAGCTAGCTGGAGTTAGTTTCTGTTCAAATGGGAAGAAATGGGTTCATCAGAGTTCCTGAGAGAGCTGAGAAAGGCAGACAGTGAGAGAATGTGGACTCTGCTGCCTCAGCGGCTGGAAATGGTGGCGAGACCAGCTATGCCTTCTCATCGTGCCTGATAGATGAAATGCCTGAACTGATCATGAGACCAGAGAAGACAGTGGGGTCTGAGAACATCCTGGTGTGGTGTTCCATTGAGACATTGCACAGGGAGGTGGTGGGGCCAGGCAAAGAGAAGAATGAGAGATGGAGGCAGGACGATTGTGGGGAAGGGATGGACCTATTTCAAGCCTCAGAAGGAAGGTTTAAGCCAAGGTTAATAAGTCCAAGAGAGCAGAAAGGCTTGAGCAGATATCTGGTTTATAATTGAAGTCAGAGGCTTAACTAATATAATAGTGCAAAGTACTATTTATTTTAGTTTTTAAAGTTTACTTTTAATTGGAGGATAATCGCTTTACAATGTTGTGTTGGTTTCTGTCATGCAACAACTTGAATCAGTCA
This sequence comes from Moschus berezovskii, assembly GCF_049115385.1. NCBI lineage: Eukaryota > Metazoa > Chordata > Mammalia > Artiodactyla > Moschidae > Moschus > Moschus berezovskii. The sequence continues at coordinate 54,815,554 of NC_142477.1, read as the reverse complement.
TAAGTATACATATGTCCCCTCCCTCTTGACATTCCCCCCCACCCCCACCCCATCCCACCCCTCTAGGTTGTCACAGAGAACCAGGTTGAGCTCCCTGTGTTATATATACAGCAACTTCCCATTAGCTGTCCGTTTTACATATGGAAATGTATATATTTCAGTGCTGGTGGGATGAATTGAGAGACTAGTACTTTATTTTATTTTTAAAGAAGCAATGCAGGAAAATATTCTTGTAAAATCTAAGTTATAAATATATGTGGAGTTAAAAAAAAAAAAAGGAAAGCACCCTACCTTCATCACCAAGTATTTAAGAGTGAAATTCCAGGTGGAAGCTGGCCAAGCCCTGAGGGTGAGGTGTCCCTGGCCTCAGGAAGCAGGTGAGAGAGAAGCACCCAGCATTGTTCTTCCTCCTGGGGGATGCAGTAGGAATGTTTATGGCAGGATTTGCTTTTAGTTAATGTCCAACAAGCATTAAAAAGGTCGAAAAAGGTGCATGTTCAGCTGTGTCTGACTTTTTGTGAACCTATGGACTGTAACCCACTGGGCTCCTCTGTCCATGGAATTTTCCAGGCAAGAATACTGGAGTGGGTTGCCATTTCCCACTCCAGGAGATCTTCCTGACCTAGGGATTGAACCTTTGTCTCTTGCGTCTCCTTCATTGGGAGGTGGATACTTTAACACTATGCCACCTGGAAAGCATATGTGAAGCATTATTTGCTATCTCATAAAATACTTTTGTTTATTTTTTGAGAGAAAGGTGCAGAGATTTCTTATATATCCCCTGCCCCCCACCACACCTTCAAAGCCTCCTCCATTATCAACATCTCCCACCAGAGTGGTACATTTGTTACAACAGATGAACCTCCATCAAAACATCCTAGTCATCCACAGTCCATAGTTTAAATTCATTCCTAGTGGTGTAGATTCTAAGGTTTGTACAAATGTATAAGGATGTGTATCCACCATTGCCGGGTCACGCAGAGTGTTCTCACTGCCCTAAAAATCCTCTGTGCTCCACCTTTTTATCCCTATCCCCACTCCCAACCCTTGGCAACCACTGATCTTTTTACTTTCTCCATAGTTTGGCCTTTTCCAAAACATCTTATAGTTGGAATCCTATCCTGGAGCAGGATTCTCAGCCTCCTCATCTCTTCCCCACAGTGGTACAGGCAAGAGAGTGAGGCTCCTGTGCCCACCAACCTCCATGCTGCCCCGCTCCCAGCCCCACCCAGACTAGCCCCTGCTTCAAGGAAGCAGGTGGAGCTAGTGGCTGCTTATTCCCAAAATCCCACCTTGTTGCCTGGCAGTGAAACCTTTTTCAACTGTTTCTGAGTGAGTCATTGGGAAAGGGACCGTCAGAAGTTTGAATTATGTCTTTTGACAACTATTCTGATACAGAGTTTTCTCTATGCTGATATACTAATATATATCGATATATCTCTATATGGAAGGTTTTGCTCAGTTTTAAGGACTGGCCAGTTGGGACTGGCTGGGTGAACCTTTTCATATTGTTCATGTTCATGGGATTCTCATGGCAAGAATACTGCAGTAGTTTGCCATTCCCTCCTCCATAAAGAGGCGGAGCACCAAAAAACTGATGCTTTCAAATTGTGCTAGAGAAGACTCTTGAGGGTCCTTTGGATTACATGGAGATCAAACCAGTCAGTCTCAAAGGAAATCAACTCTGAATATTCATTGGAAGGACTGATGCCGAAGCTGAAGCTCCAATACTTTGGCCACCTGATGAGAAGAGCCTGATGCTGGGAAAGATTGAAGGCAAAAGAAGACAGCAGCAGAGGATGAGATGGTTAGATAACATCACCAATTCAATGGACATAAGTTTGAGCAAACTCTGGGAGATAGTGAAGGACAGGGAAGCCAGGTGTGCTAAAGTCCATGGGGTCGCAAAGAGTCGGACACAACTTAATGACTGAACAATAACAACAGATGGACCTTGTTTTTGTCTAGGGGAGATCTTGGGCATCAGAAAAGTGTTAGCAACCAGCACAGGAGGTATCGCCAGAGTTCAGTTTGTTTATTTATTGATTTAAAAATGAATGTTTTCAAAACTAAGACAAACAACATTTTTAGACAAAAATAAATAAAAGTCTCTCTCTTTCCTTGCCCCCAGTCCCAGTGAATATTTATGTCCCCACCCCTAATTATGTGTTGAAATCCTAACCCCAACGGTGATGGTATTAGGATGTGAGCCTTTGAAAGATACTTAAGTCATGAGGGAAGAGCCCTTATATTAGCGCTGTTACACAAGAGAGACTTCAGCCCCTCCACCATGTGAGGACACGGCAAGAAGGTACCAGCTATGAAGCAGGAAGAGGACTCTTGCCAGAAGATGACTCTGCTGATGCCTTGGTATCCTTGGGGATGAAAACTGACGATCCTTGGGAATGGAGGTTGATATTTCTATGCCTCTTACAGCAGGTTTTCTTGGATAATATTTCTCACTGAAATGCAAAGAAGAGGAAGGAAAATTTGCAAGATGTGAATGCTATGAGAATGAACTATTTGGAGCCCTGGCAAAATTCCTGCATTTGACCTCTGTCCTTTGCTATTCAGAAGTTGATTTTCCAGCTTTGGCATCACCCTTCTGTTTTTCCCCCAGGTATCTTACTCTTGGACATTTTGCATCTGAGGCTCTTTTCTACCAGAGGAAAAAGAGAAGGTTTATTACAAGTCAAGCCATCTTGCCATTTACTAACCACTGAAGATTTGTTATGGCAACACGCCAGTGCTAACGTACTCAATTCAAGGTTTGGGATTACATGTAAATTTGGGGACAGGCTAACAACTGAGAATAGAGATGGAAATAAAGATGGGAGGGGAGGAGCAAAGTGTGGCAAAGCAGGGCAGTGGTGGGCGGTGAAGGATGGGAAATAAACAGAGGAGGCTGTGAGGTGACAGTCTATGGGCTCAGCTGCTGGAATCACACCTACTGTAGAAACAGTGAGAGTCCTCTCAGAAGAGAGGCATTAGTCCTAACAGTTGGCTTGTAGAATCTGTGGGGCAGTTAGTTACCCAGGCTGGAAATAGGGGGGTTAAAAAGTTGGGAGAAGTGAATGAGAGAAAAATCTTGCCCTGCTGCAGAGGGTGGAGGGCTCAGCGCGCGTCCTGGGGGTTGTTGTGAATGCAGACTTTCTCCAAGCTGATTAAATGGAATTAACTCCACAGCCTGGGATCTTACAACCTCCTGTTGCTCTCATCTGTCCAGACCCTTGTTCTACCTCTTCAGAGCCTCCTGGAACCCTGAGGAATTTATTAATGAGGTCCAATTACGGGAAATTTCAGGTTTTTAATAAACTTCGGATGCACAGTTGAAGGACTCGGCTCAACCCCCCTGAGGAAATGTACGTTACACGAGATTTCAGACGAACTGCACACTTGATCTCCCTACCGATTCCCCCATCCAGCCCTCTCTCCACTTCCCATTACCCGTAACATCTCCACCCTTGCTCTCCTGTTTCCCTCTGCCCTCATCTTCCCTCCCCCAGGTTTCACAGAGCGCCGTGGGCTTCAGCTGCTCCATATTTTAAAAACAGCAGAACACACAGAGCCCTGCTAACCGATGGAACTGGTTGGAGTCTGTCCAAACCTCCCCAGCTCTAATTTGTGGCTTTCCTAGGTGTACTGGAAAGACTTTTCCTGGCCATTTCCACCCTTGGTGACTGCTAGCAAACAATCTTTGTTTCCTCTTTGAGGATATTTTTGAAGACAGATTAGAGGCTGGAAAAAAGAAGAACACTTGGAATAACTCTTTAAACAGGTTTTCCAAACACTGGAGGAAGGAAACAAAGGAGGTGGGTGGGAGCATCAGCCCTGAATAATGTTCTATTTCTCATCCTGTGTTGCCTGGGGCCCTGCGCGGCTTGGGTTCTCCCCAGCCTGTGGAAACTTTGTGAACTTCCGGGGCTTGGTCTCTGCAGAGGCGGCTCTTCGCCCTGGGAGAGATGGGCCCTCCACCAGCTGCTGTGGGAATGGCACATCTGGCATTCCGGCAGCCACTTCCTCTCCAGGGAGAAGCCTGGGCTCCACCCTGTGTGGTTTCACAAAGTGATGCTGGGGCTCCAGGGAAGGGCAGGAGAGGTTGTGAGCTGTGAACATCCTCCCAAGCTCCTGTGGGGTCTGCAGGCTCTGCTCAGCTGATTAAACAGTCTGCATCTGGGGCAGACATTTAAAGGGACCATTGCATGGCATGGCAAGATTTTTCATAGCTGAAGATTGTATTTAACAAGGTAGGAAGCCCAGTTTAAAAAATAAAGAAAAAAGCAGCAGCATAAAGGTAGACTGGAATGTTGGTCTTCAGAGGTAGTAGCCTCTTAAAGCAGTCCCCATCCACTCTAGCTGGCAGGGATCTCTTCAATATGCCTCCATTCTTCTGGTTGCAGGTGACGGGAAAACAACGTGATCAGTATAGATTGAACAAATGAGGGCATTTACCAGCTCCTGAAATCACAGTGGAAATATAGCTCATGTGAAAGTCGCTCAGTCATGTCTGACTCTTTGAGACCCCATGGACTGTAGCCTGCCAGGATCCTCTGTCCATTTCCTTCTCCAGGGGATCTTCCCAACCCTGGGATCGAACCCAGGTCTCTTGCATTTCTGGCCAATTCTTTACCATCTGAGCTACCAGGGAAGTACAGAAATATAGCTAGGTCTCAGGAATGAATGGAAACTGGGGTGTGCTAAATCAGGGCTGTACTGGTTCTCAAGAGCTGATCGTTCAATTTTCAGGAATTTTGTGAGCACAACCACTGTTAAAAATTAAATTATATAAACTCGTGAAAAATTGAATTAAACACAAAGGTAGTAAATTCTTAAAACTCATTACTTCCTGATAATTTTACTGCCCGTTGCTATTATCTCTGCTCTTGACATTCCTTATATCTACTGTATGTGTCTGGTGGAAACACTGTAGAATCGTGTGCTATTGCTCATCCCTTTCCAACTCTGTTTTTCTGTGATGTTAAGTTCAAAGCTTGAAGCTGGCCATGGTGGAAGCCTTTGCACCATAGAAATTCTCAAATGCTACAAATCTGGGCTTGATCTACTGCTTTGTTGTTTGTCTAGAATCTAGACTGAAGGATATGCAAATTAAATTTAAAAGTAAGTCACATTTGTGACTGTTACATTGTGAATGGCTTTCAAAAAAATGAGAATATAATTCCTTCCATTTTTGAAAACTCTTCTTGGCGGTCTTTGATCTAGGACGAATCTGCACATGGACAAATACTTGGAACATATATCATTAGTTGTGCCTAGCTGGTAGGAACTTTATTGTTTTTATTTATTTAAAATTTTATAAAATTTATCATTATTATTTTTGGGCCATGCTGCGAGGCATGCAGGATCTTCATTCCTCCACCAGGGAAATTGAACTGGTCCCCCCAACAGTGGCCGTGCATAGCAGTAACCACTGGGCAGTCAGGGAATTTCTAGAACTTTGTTTTTATTGCCTGTGTTTCACTTGGAGGAGAGACAACCATTATCCTCTCCACTGTATTGCATCGCTTTTCTTGTTGGTGGGAGAGAGATTTGTATTATCTACATGCCTCTCAATCACATCATTATACATGTATATAATACCACACCATTGTATGTGTCTGTGTGTGTGTATGTGTGTTTATCCTCATTTGAGCTTCCCTGGTGGCTCAGACAGTAAAGAATCTGCCTGCAATGTGAGAGACCTGGGTTTGATCCTTGTGTCAGGAAGATCCCCTTGAAAAGGGAATAGCAACCCATTCCAGTATTCTTACCTAGAGAATTCTGTGGACAGAGAAACCTGGCAGGTTATAGTCCATGGAGTCACAAAGAGTGGGACACAACTTTCAATTCCACTACTTTTCACATATGCTCATTTATACCATAAACATTTAAAAATTAAAAAAAAAAAAAGAAAGAAACACAGCAGCTAGAATGAAAATCACATTCTAGAAAATTAGTCAGGATGAAAAAGCAGAAAGTTATGTCTCAGATGAAGGGACAAGACAAAACCCCAGAAAAATAACTAAATGAAGTGGAGATAGGTAACTTTCCTGAGAAAGAATTCAGAATAATGATAGTGAAGATGATCCAGGATCTCGGAAAATGAATGGAGAGATGCAAGAAATGTTTACCAAAGACCTAGAATAATTAAAGAACAAACAGATGAACAATACATTAGGAGAAATCAATAGCAGAATAACTGAGGCAGAAGAATGGATAAGTGACCTGGAGGACAGAATGGTGGAAATCACTGCCTCAGAACAGAATATAGAAAAAAATGAAGACAGCCTGAGAGACCTCTGGGACAACATTAAACACACCAACATTCACATTATAGGGATCCCAGAAGGAAAAGAGAGATAGAAAGGACCCAAGAAAATTATTTGAAGAGATAATAGCTGAAAACTTCCCCAGCATGGGAAAGGAAATAGTCAAGTTCAGGAAGCACAAAGAGTTCCAGGCAGGATAAACCTAAGGAGGAACCCACAGAGACACATAGTAATCAAACTGACAAAAATTAAAGACAAAGATAAAATATTAGAAGCAACAAGGAAAACACAATAATATACAAGGAACTTCCATAAGGTTATCAGCTGATATATCAATAGAAACTCTGCAAGGCACAAGGGAATGGCATGATAAATTCAAAGTGATGAAAGAACCTACAACCAAGAATACTCTACCCATTAAGACTCTCATTCAGATTTGACAGAGAAATCAAAAGCTTTTCAGACAAGCAAAAGTTAAGAGTATTTGGCCCCACCAAACCAGTTTTACAACAAATGCTAAAACAACTTCTCTAGGCAGGAAACACAAGAGAAAGAAAAGACCTACACAAAATAAACCCAAAACAATTAACAAAATGGGAATAGGGTCATACATATCGATAATTACCTCAAATGTAAATGGATTAACCAAAAGGCACAGACTGGCTGGGCAGATGGAAACATGTGCCTGTATGTACATCAACTTAACGCATCACTCTACTTAACCACCCAAACTGTATGTAATTATTTTATATTGTTAGATTAATCATGTTTCCATCATGACTTGCAAGTGTAATTATCTTTGATTTTTTTTGTCTGGCTTTTGGTTGTGAAAACTGATAAACATCTTTTCCTATTGTGAAAAAAATATCTCATTTAATTCTTAAAACTAAATGCTTTTCTTGGAAGTGGATTGCTTTTCTTGTTGGTAAGAGCTAGACTTGCAGGTTATCTTGAAGAGAAAGTCAAAGTGTTAGTTTCGTGACCCTCAAATTCCAAGCCAGTATCTATCTCCAAAGAGTCAGACAGCAAACTTGATGTGTGTATATTTGCTCTCCTTCAGAACCTTTGGCCTACAGTCTTTATTATCACTGTTTTCCTCTGATGCTAGTAGACAGACTTGGCCCTCTTTCCCAACTTGGGTCATGAGGAGAGGAGTTCATGAAGTTCTTGTTCAGAATCCTGCTTACAGATAATATTATCTGTAAAGCTCCTTGAAGGAGAGCACTTCTGCTGGGATGGTGTGAGTTCTCCATGGATTGTCCCAGCTGGTGGGGCAAGGCAGGGAAAGGCAGGGCAGGGCGGGGGAGCTGATCCTACGCAGGTCAAGCAACGGAGGACTACTGAAGGGAAGGGGTCAGTGAACCCATTACTCTGCAAAGAGATCAACCTAGTAAATCCTAAAGGAAATCAGTCCTGAATATTCATCGGAAGGACTGATGCTGAACCTGAAGCTCCAATACTTTGGCCACCTGATGCAAAGAGCCAACTCATTAGAAAAGACCCTAATGCTGGGAAAGACTGAAGGCAGGAGGAGAATGGGATGACAGAGGACAAGATGGTTGGATGGTATCACCAACTCAATTGACATGAGTTTGAGCAAACTCCGGGAGAGGGTGAAGGACAGGGAACCTGGTATGCTGCAGTCCATAGGGTCACAAAGAGACGGACATGACAGATCAACTGAACAATTACAAGTCTGCCTCCACACTATTTCACTGAAATCATTTAAAGGGCAGAATACAAAAGGAACACTTTAAAAAAACATGATTGTATTGAAGTATGCATTCCAATTTTCCACAGTTTATTGTGATCCACACAGTCAAAGGCTTTGGCATAGTCAATGAAGCAGAAATAGATGTTCATCTGGAACGCTCTTGCATTCTCCATGATCCAGCGGATGTTGACAATTGATCTCTGGTGCCTCTGCCTTTTCTAAAACCTGCTTGAACATCTGGGAGTTCACGGTTCACATATTGCTGAAGCCTGGCTTGGAGAATTTTGAGCATGACTTTATTAGCGTGTGAGATGAGTGCAATTGTGTGGTAGTTTGAGCATTCTTTGGCATTGCCTTTCTTTGGGATTGGAATGAAGACTGACCTTTTCCAGTCCTGTGGCCACTGCCGAGTTTTCCAAATTTGCTGGCATATTGAGTGCTGCACTTTCACAGCATCATCTTTCAAGATTTGAAATAGCTCAACTGGAATTCCATCACCTCCACTAGCTTTGTTCATAGTGATGCTTTCTAAGGCCCACTTGACTTCACATTCCAAGATGTCTGGCTCTAGGTCAGTGATCACATTATCATGACCATCTTGGCCGTGAAGATCTTTTTTGTACAGTTCTTCTGTGTATTCTTGCCATTTCTTCTTAATATCTTCTGCTTCTGTTAGGTCCATACCATTTCTGTCCTTTATCCAGCCCATCTTTGCATGAAATGTTCCCTTGGAATCTCTAATTTTCTTGAAGAGATCTCTTGTTTTTCCTATTCTGTTGTTTTCCTCTATTTCTTTGCATTGATCACTGAGGAAGGCTTTCTTATCTCTCCTTGCTATTCTTTGGAACTCTGCATTCAGATGCTTACATCTTTCCTTTTCTCCTTTGCTTTTCGCTTCTCTTCTTTTCACAGCTATTTGTAAGGCCTCCTCAGACAATCATTTTGCTTTTTTGCATTTCTTTTCCATGGGGATGGTCTTGGTCCCTGTCTCCTGTACAATGTCACGAACCTCCGTCCAGAGTTCATCAGGCACTCTATCTATCAGATCTAGTCCCTTAAATCTATTTCTCACTTCCACTGTATAATCATAAGGGATTTGATTTAGGTCATATCTGAATGGTCTAATGGTTTTCCCTACTTTCTTCAATTTCAGTCTGAATTTGGCAATAAGGAGTTCATGATCTGAGCCACAGTCAGCTCCTGGTCTTGTTTTTGTTAACTGTATACAGCTTTTCCATCTTTGGCTGCAAAGAATCTAATCAATCTGATTTCGGTGTTGACCATCTGGTGATGTCCATGTGTAGAGTCTTCTCTTGTGTTGTTGGAAGAGGGTGTTTGCTATGACCAGTGCGTTCTCTTGACAAAACTCTATTAGCCTTTGCCCTACTTCATTCCGTGCTCCAAGGCCAAATTTGCCTGTTACTCCAGGTGTTTCTTGACTTCCTACTTTTGCATTCCAGTCCCCTATAATGAAAAGGACATCTTTTTTGGGTGTTAGTTCTAAAAGGTCTTGTAGGTCTTCATAGAACCATTCAACTTCGGCTTCTTCAGCGTAACCTCAGATATGCAGATGACACTACCCTTATGGCAGAAAGTGAAGAGGAACTCAAAAGCCTCTTGGTGAAAGTGAAAGAGGAGAGTGAAAAGGTTGCCTTGAAGCTCAACATTCAGAAAACAAAGATCATGGCATCTGGTCCCATCACTTCATGGGAAATAGATGGGGAAACAGTGGAAACAGTGTCAGACTTTATTTTTTGGGCTCCAAAATCACTGCAGATACTGATTGCAGCCATGAAATTAAAAGATGCTTACTCCTTGGAAGGAAATTCATGACCAACCTTGATAGCATATTAAAAAGCAGAGACATTACTTTGCCAACAAAGGTCTGTCTAGTCAAGGCTATGGTTTTTTCTGTGGTCATGAATGGATGTGAGAGTTGGACTGTGAAGAAAGCTGATCGCCGAAGAATTGATGCTTTTGAACTGTGGTGTTGGAGAAGACTCTTGAGAGTCCCTTGGACTGCAAGGAGATCCAACCAGTTCATTCTAAAGGAGATCAATCCTGGGTGTTCATTGGAAGGACTGATGCTAAAGCTGAAACTCCAATACTTTGGCCACCTCATGCAATGAGTTGACTCACTGGAAAAGACTCTGATACTGGGAAGGGTTGGGGGTGGGAGGAGAAGGGGACGACAGAGAATGAGATGGCTGGATGGCATCACCGACTCTGTGGACATGAGTTTGAGTGAACTCCGGGAGTTGGTGATGGACAGGGAGGCCTGGCGTGTTGTGATTCATGGGGTCGCGGAAAGTCGGACATGACTGAGCGACTGAACTGAACTGAACTGACTGATACATTCCAATACTTTATCTCACTCTTTCCTTCTATACTGAAAGTTGATTTCTTCTTACTCAGTTTTCCAGGCATATGCAAAAAAAAAAATCATTTTGTTTTAGATATTGAAGCTTGCTAAAACTCTCCATTCATCTTCTCTTCTGAGTAACACCTTTCTTTCTTTTTTTTTTTTAATAAAAACATTTAAAATATCTCCCACAATGATTTCAAGGCATCACTTTTCAGACATTTGGTTTTTGGTTTTATGACAAGTTGCTCAATCCTGTCTGACTTTTTGTGACCCCATGGACTGCAGCATGCCAGGCTTCCCTAGGCCTTAGTCAAACTCACGTCCATCAAGTCGGTGATGCCATCCAACCATCTCGTCCTCTGTCATCCCATTCTCCTCCTGCCTTCAATCTTTCCCAGCATCAGGTGGGAAATTTTCAAATGAGTCAGTTCTTTGCATCAGGTGGCCAAAATATTGGTGCTTCAGGCTCACCATCAGTTCTTTCAATGAATATTCATTTCCTTTAGGATTGACTGGTTTGATCTCCTTGCAGTCCAAGGAACTCTCAAGAGTCTTCCCCAATACCACAGTTCAAAAGCATCAATTCTTTGGCATTCAACTTTCTTTATAGTCTAACTCTCACATCCATTCATGACTACTGGTAAAACCATAGCTTTGACTAAATGGACATTTGCTGGCAAAGTAATGTCTCTGCTTTTTAATATGCTGTCTAGGTTTGTCATAGCTTTTCTTCCAAGGAGCAAGCATCTTTTAATTTCATGGCTGCAATCAGCATCTGCAGTGATTTTGGAGCCGAAGAAAATAAAATCTGTCACTGTTCCCAGTGTTTCCCCACCTATTTGCCATAAAGTGATGGGACCAGATGCCATGATCTTCGTTTTTTGAATGTTGAGTTTTAAGCCAGCTTTTTCACTGTCCTCTTTCACTTTCATCAAGAGGCTCTTCAGTTCCTCTTTGCTTTCTGTCATAAGGGTGGTGTCATCTGCATATCTGAGGTCATTGATGCTTCTCCTGGCAATCTTGATTCCAGCTTGTGCTTCATCCAGCCTGGCATTTTGCATGATGTACTTTGCATATAGGTTAAATAAGCAAGGTGAAAATATACAGCCATGATATACTACTTTCCCAATTTGGAACCAATCCATCGTTCCATGTCTGGCTGCTTCTTGACTTGCATACATGTTTCTCAGGAGGCAGGTCAGGTGGTCTGGTATTGGTATTCCCATCTCTTTTAGAATTTTCCACAGTTTGTTGTGATCCACACAGTCAAAGGCTTTGGCATAGTCAATAAAGCAGAAGTAGATGTCTTTCTGGAACTCTCGCTTTTTCTGAGCCAACAGATGTTGGCAACTTGATCTCTGGTTCCTCTGCCTTTTCCAAATTCAGCTTGAACATCTGGGAGCTCTAGGTTCATGTCCTGTTGAAGTCTCCTTTGGAGAATTATGAGCATTACTTTACTAGCATGTGAGATGAGTGCAGTTGTGCAGTAGTTTGAACATTCTTTGGCGTTGCCTTTCTTTGGGATTGGAATGAAAATTGACTTTTTCCAGTACTGTAGCCATTGCTCAGTTTTCCAAGTTTGCTGGCATATTGAGTGAAGAACTTTCACGGCATCCTCTTTCAGGATTTGAAACAGCTCAGCTGGAATTCCATCACCTCCAATAGCTTTGTTTGTAGTGATGCTTCCTAACTCCCCTGTTGACTTTGCATTCCAGGATGGCCTGGCTTTAGGTGAGTGTTCACACCACCGTGGTTAGCTGGGTCATTAAGATCTTTTGTGTATAGAACTTCTGTGTATTCTTGCCACCTTTTCTTAATATCTTCCACTTCTCTTAGGTCCATACAGTTTCTGTCCTTTATTGTATCCACCTTTGCATGAAATGTTCCCTTGGTATCTCTAATTTTCTTAAAGAGATCTCTAGTCTTTTCCATTCTATTGTTTTCCTCTATTTCATTGCATTGATTACTGAATAAGGCTTTCTTATCTCCCCTTGCTATTCTTTGGAACTCTGCATTCAGATGAGTATATCTTTCCTATTCTCCTTTGCTTTTAGCTTCTCTTCTTTTCTCAGCTATTTGTAAGGCTTCCTCAGACAACCATTTTGCCTTTCTGCATTTTTTTTTTACCTTGGGGATGGTCTTGATCACTGCCTCCTGTACAACGTCATGAATCTCTGTCCTTTCAGCCTTTGTGACAAAGGGCAGCTCTAATTTTTCTAAAGTTTTTTAAAAAACGATTTGGCCTCAGTGACATTTTTGTACTTTCTTCCTTTTTGATTTCCCCCTTCTCTGAATTTTAGAAAGTTTGTGGTCAGTGCTCCGTGGTTTGTTTCTGTTTGTTTCTTGTGTGGAGTTCTTTTCTACCCTCAAGCAAAGTATAAGTTATGGAAAGCAAGGATAATAACGTTACTTTTCTGTCCCTTAACATCTGTTAAAGTGCCAGAAAAGTAGTTAACATTCAAAATGACCTTGTTGATTTACTGGCTTATTGGCTGCCAGCTACAAGAACTCTTCTTCCTTCTAGTGTCGGGACACTTCTGACATGCCACTTTTCACGTACTGACAATGGGAGAAATCAAGTGAAAAAGCATATTAGAATTGTGGACAAAGTAAGGGTATCTTAGCTCTGAGTGATATTTTGAAATACCTCTTCTGAATGAAATTCTTGACTATTAGATATGAATGTTTAACATTTGTTTTATCTACTCACAAGTTCCCTCATCTCCTGTCCTTACTATTTGGTCATTACCATTGTGGACAAAGAATGTTGCCTGCCATTCCAGTAGACACGAATGTTGCCAACCATTAAGATACAAAAAAGAAAAAAAAAGTAAGAAAAAGACTTCCTTAGCAGTCTTCTGGTTAAAGCTCCATGCTTCCACTGCAGGGGGTGAGGGTTTTATCGCTGGCCTGGGAAGTAAGATCTCACATGCTTTTGGTGTGGCCAAAAGTTAAAAAAAATTAGCTACCGCAACTTCCACCCCTCCCCACCCACACCAGCATGCCATGAGGGGAGTTCAGGATGGAGAAAAACCAGAGTACTGGCCCTATATAGTAAAGATGTCAATCAAAGGAATAATTTAAATGAGCTCAGACTCTTGCAACTTCCCATACATACAGAAGCACTAAAATCTTTAACTTGAGATGTCTGTTTCTTTTGTGATTAGCAGTCATCTTTTGATATTTGACTACAGGTTTGTTTGTTTGTTTCAGCAAAAACTCCTATATATCCTGGCTTTCCCCTAACATCTTTGAAACAGGTACTCAGAGCTATGTAAGCGGCTGTCTCCTGGCCTATAGTCCTCAGTAATGTCCCTGAATAAAACATTCTCAACTTTTAGGTTGTATGTTTTGACAGTTGACACCATGTTTTGAATTTGATGAGGTTCTAAGTAAGAACTGTCACTATCATGGGCTTCCAAGTAAATTTATCAAATTAAAATTTTTTTTAATCCATGGACTAAGGACTCCTTTTTACTTTATAACTAATGACTAATGAATGGTTTGACTGAGTTATGATTTCAGTAGAGTTCAGTACAGTTCAGTCACTCAGTCATGTCTGACTCTTTGTGACCCCATGGAACGCAGCACACCAGGCCTCCCTGTCCATCGCCAGCTCCCAGAGTTTACTCAAACTCATGTCCATTGAGTTGGTTATGCCATCCAACCATCTCATCTTCTGTTGTCCCCTTCTCCTCCTGCCCTCAATCTTTCCCAGAATCAGGGTTTTTTCCAGTGAGTCATTTCTTTGCATCAGATGGCCAAAGTATTGGAGTTTCAGCTTCAGCATCAGTTCTTCCAATGAATATTCAGGACTGATTTCCTTTAGGATGGACTGGTTGCATCTCCTTGCAGTCCAAGGGACTCTCAAGAGTCTTCTCCAACACCACAATTCAAAAGCATCAATTCTTCAGTGCTCAGCTTTCTTTATAGTCCAACTCTCACATCCATACATGACTACTGGAAAAACCATAGCTTTGAATAGATGGACCTTTGTTGGCAAAGTAATGTCTCTGCTTTTTAATATGCTGTCTAGTTTGGTCATAACTTTTCGTCCAAGGAGCAAACGTCTTTTAATTTCATGGCTACAGTCACCATCTGCAGTGATTTTGGAGCCAAAGAAATAAAGTCTACCACTATTTCCCCATCTATTTGCCATGAAATGATGGGACCAGATGCCGTGATCTTGGTTTTCTGAATGTTTTGAGCTTTAAGCCAACTTTTGCACTCTCCTCTTTCACTTTCATCAAGAGGCTCTTTAGTTCTTCACTTTCTGCTGTAAGGGTGGTATCATCTGCATATCTGAGGTTATTGATATTTCTCCCAGCAATCTTGATTCCAGCTTGTGCTTCATTCAGCCCAGCGTTTCTCATGATGTACTCTGCTTATAAGTTAAATAAGCAGGGTGACAATATACAGCCTTGATGTACTCCTTTTCCTGTTTGGAACCAGTCTTTGTTCTAACTGTTGCTTCCTGACCTGCATACAGGTTTCTCAAGAGGCAGGTCAGGTGGTCTAGTATTCCCATCTCTTTAAAAATTTTCCAGAGTTTGCTGTGGTCCACACAAAGGCTTTGACATAGTCAATAAACAGAAATAGATGTTTTTCTGGAACTTTCTTGCTTTTTCGATGACCCAGCGGATGTTGGCAATTTGTCCTCTGGTTGCCTTTTCTAAATTCATCTTGAACATCTGGAAGTTCACAGTTCACGTACTGTTGAAGCCTGGCTTGGAGAATTTTGAGCATTATTTTACTAGCGTGTGCTGCTTCTGCTACTGCTAAGTTGCTTCAGTCGTGTCTGACTCTATGTGACCCCAAAGATGGCAGCGCACCAGGCTCCGCCGTCTCTGGTATTCTCCAGGCAAGAACACTGGAGTGGGCTGCCATTTCCTTCTCCAATGCATGAAAGTGAAAATTGAACGTGAAGTCACTCAGTCACATCCAACTCTTCACGACCCCATGGACCACAGCCTACCAGGCTCCTCTGCCCATGGGATTTTCCAGGCAAGAGTACTGGAGTGGGTTGCCATTGCCTTCTCCGACTAGCATGTGAGATGAGTTCAATTGTGTGGTAGTTTGATCATTCTTTGGCATTGCCTTTCTTTGGGATTGGAGTGAAAACTGACCTTTTCCAGTCCTGTGGCCACTGCTGAGTTTTCCAAATTTGCTGGCATATTGAATGCAACACTTTATAATTCAAGGTGCACTATGTTGTTTTCAAATAGTTGAAAGGACTAAAGCATTTGCCTTCTAAAAATAATCCAAAAAACCCCATAAAGCATGGTAATACATTCAAGTGTCTAACAAGACAATTTTAAAAGAATTTTCTTTCAATAAATCTCTGTAACTAATAACTTCATATTTGGTATTTAACAAAGTGATAAAGTTCATGACAGTATTCTCCTTTGTTTATAAATATAGGATATAATGGGATTTGGAAACTCAACCCAAGTGTACTGAAGCAGCACTTAAATAGATCTTTCATACCCATGAATTAGCATTTATGTGAGATAATATTGGACTTGTTCTTATGGAAAACCCAAGTTGGCTTGGGTAGTGTGGGCACTGGATATAGACTTCTTTCATAGCAGGACAACTACACTAACATTTACTAAGTGCCTACTGTGAGCGTATTCCCATAAAGCAAGTATTAATCAGATAAAATATTGGTTTCAAAGATCCATTGAAATTAGGTATAAAGGAAGATATGACTTTAATACCAATTGTGTGCGTGCATGTGTGTGTGTGTGCTCAGTTGTGTCCAACTCTTTGAGACCCCATGGACTGGAGCCTGCCAGGTTTCTCTGTCCATGGAATCTTCCAAGAAAGCATACTGGAATGGGTTGCCATTTCCTACTCCAGGGGATCTTCCCAACCCAGGGATCGAACCTGAATCTCTTTCATCTCCTGTATCGGCAGGTGGATTTTTTTTTTTTAACCACTGCACCACCTGCGAAACCCACTTATACCAATAAAGTGAAAGTGTTAGTCAGTCATGTCCGACTCTTTACAACCCTATGGAATGTAGCCCATCAGGCTTCTCTGTCCTTGGAATTCTCCAGGCCAGAATACTGGAATGGATTGCCATGCCCTTCTCCAGGTGATCTGCCCAACCCAGTGATGAAATCTGGGTTTCCCACATTGCAGGCAGAAGCTTGACCATCTGAGCCACCAGGAAAGCCCTAGTAAGGAGGTATTTATTGAGTATTTACTGTGTACCAAGAACTGTAGTATCACCTTACATTTGTGATTATAGATGAGCAAACTGAAGCTCAGAGAGGTTAAGATCATTTGTTTAAAACCAGGTTTTGTAGTCAGGTCTAACTCCAGATCTGAGCTTTCCTTTGCGTCTGATTGCCTCCCATGTGACTGAAACCACTGTTCTGATAGGATACTTCTCCCTTTCATTCATTGGGGATGAGATTATGATCTGGGAAGGAGTGTCACCCACAGATATATTGGGTGGAGAGTGAAGAGCTCAGACCTTAGCAAAGGCCAAAATATCCTGTGGATGGGAATTTTAGTTCCTTGACTTACAGGAATTTTGAGTGAATTGGCATTGGTATTTGTAAGAAGTGCTTCTAGCTTTTCAGATGAAAGGCTTTAGGTAATTATTAAGTGTGGCTATTAGAGACTGGCATGGAATTTTATATGAAGGAGAGTGCTTACTAATTAAAAGATAACTACTCATTTGGAGATTTGTTTTCTAGTTTAATCTCTTATTGGTTCTATAATAAGGGCTAGAAAAGTGCCTAAAGTTTTATTACAAAGACTCAAAAGCTAAGTTTGCATGTCCTGGATGATAGACTTTAGGTGCTTAAAATAATAATAGTAATTATAATAAATTCTGTTTACACCGTCTTTGCTTGAAGGGCTTCAGAGTCTCTACAAACTTTAACCTTTAGTAACTATATTTGTTCACTGGCCTATGACTTATCTGAACATCTGAGAACACTTTATCAATAATAGGAACTGACAGGACCACAGAATTAATTTGACATCATCTCCATTTGGAGTATACCTGTTGGGGAGAATAGAGGAAAGCTGAATTATTTTATGTAGCTTGGGTGGCCACAAATCTTCTAACTCCTTTTATCTTCCTAGCCAATCATGGATCAGCCCTGGAGGGTATTATTATAAAGTCCCCCAGGTTAATGTTTCCCTTTGTCTATTGTTTATTTTTAAATGACCCAGGCAGTGGCTCAGAAAGGAATGCAATTCACATAAAACATTTTCCCACATTAAACAATTAAAAATTATTTGGGGGTTGGGGAAGAGAGAGAGGGAAAGCAAGAGAAGGAACTTGGAGTTTTAGAGAAACTACTGTAGAAACTTGATTGGTATTTTTCTTTTGTGCTTATAAATAGAAAGTCAAGGACGTGTTAAATGCCATGGCCAAGGTCATAGAGTAGATGGGAGTCACTGAACAGGGACAGATATGGAATGATTGGGTCATGATGTGCAATAGTACCTGCTTTGTTAAAAGCCATAGTTTGGTATTTATTCTGAGACCCTGGTTTCAAAGTCACCAGCCTCTTCTTTCTCTCAGCTGTTTCCAATCCCTTTTCTTTTGATTCTCACTTTCAATATTCAAAAAGGCAGAGGGCTCCTCAGTTACCTCCCCAGTTCATCTATGCTATTAATTAATGTAATGATTAATTACTGCACACATCAAATTAATTAATTAATGTAATGTAGCTGCTGCAATAATCTCACCCCCAAATGTATACTGGCTTAAACCCAATAGACTGGTTCTCTTGCTGATGTAAAGTCTGAAACAGATGTCCTGATTGATAAGGTTGCAAACTCCAAGCAGTGATGTAGAACTTGAGCAACTTTGTCTTGTGGCTTTATCATCTTCAACATGTGGCTTCCAAAGTTACTGGGCATGAGTACCCATCCTCCAGATGGGACAATAGCATGGAGGAACCCAGCTGGAAGGTCTTCATGTGCCTGGTCTAGGAAAGACCAACATTATTTTGTTTTCCATTAGTTTGGCTACAATTTGGTCACATGGCCATACCTATTTGCAAGGGAGTCTAGAGAATGTAGTGTGCTGCGTGTTCAGGAAGAAGAAATGGAATTGTTATCTGACTAGAGTCCCTGGCTTAGGCACTTTCTCTTGCTTTAATTCTGGGGTTTCTTTTCATCAGTTCTTCAAAGATTCCTTCTGTTCCTCTTCTTATGTCCTCTCAGGAGATAATCAACTTGCCTTAACTTACTTTTTTTTCTTATTTATTTATTTAGTATTTATTTACTAATTAGATTGTAGTATTCAACCGTCACCACAATTCATCTCCATAACTTTATCTCACAAAACTACAGCTCTGTACCCATTAAACAATAACCCCCTCCATTCTTCCCTCCCCCCAGCCCCTGGCAACCACCCCTTTCCTTTCCATCGCTATGAACTGATCTTTTTTTCTTAACATTCTATAAAACGTCACACTGATGACATTATGCTAATTAGATCAGATGAACAGGAAGTAGCATCACCCATCACCCCAAATGGGCTTTAGGCTGTTGCTGCCCCTTAATCTCCAGATGAAACATAAGCTTCTGTGTATGATCTCTCAAACCCTCTCAAGCTGTCTCATTCCAGTTCTGGGTCCTCAGCCACCATTTAAGTAATACCACTTGCAAAACACTCATGAACTTGCAGAAAAATTTCTCATATAAGAATCTCATAAGCAATCTGTTGTGTTGTTTGTTTTTTAAATTTTTTGCCACACTATGAGGCATGTGGGCTCTTAGTTCCCCAACTAGGGATCAAACCCATGCCCCCTGCACTGGAAGTGCAGAGTCTTAACCACTGGACCATCAGGGAAATCCTATAAACAACCTGAAAGATAGGCATCATTCATGCCATTTCACCCATATGGAAACAGATCCAGGGAGAAAAGTGACCTTCCCCAGGTCACACAGAAAATACAGGATAAGAGAATAAAGGCTTCAACTCAGAGCCTATCACTCCTGTGAGTTTTTAAGAGCTCTGTTTTTCCATCTAAACCATCAGTTGCAAGTACTTAATCCTGCTATCTTCATTTCCCCCACGGCTCCAGCTTTTTGCCTCTTCTGTTGTTTCTGGCAAAAACTTGGAGCTCCTTCATGCCCTGCCATCATATCTTGAAATTCAAGACTTCGCCAGATGGAATGGAATGCCCCTGGAACGAGCATAGGCCGCAAGGCTGAAACTGAAAAGATTTGTTGACTGGTTACTTATTTCTTTTTCTCTAATGTAGGAAAAGTAATGTGTGTGCAGATTGTGGAACTATGGGCATTACATAAATAAGCAGAAAGAGAGATAAATTAAAAACAAGTATCTACCACTCAGCTAACAGTTTTTGAGTCCCAGCTAGAAAAACTTTCGTTTGGAGTTGTGAACAAGTTAAAGAATAAATGAGAGTCTCTGCTCTCAAGGAACCTTAGAATAACAAGGGAGATAAATCTAAGGTCTAGATAACGATGATAAAACATGGAAAATGATAGTGCCAGCAGGAAGCAAGAGATTCACTAGTTACTTCAAATGATGACTAACAGTATACTCAGCTGGAGAGGCTGAAGATTGAGTCAATGAAGGAAGTGAAAAATCTGAACTAGTCTTTACATTCATTAATATAATTATTAACTTGACAATTAATCTAAGCACAACCTACTACTGGCCCACTGCTAGGTATATGTCAAAGAACATAATACATGCAGTCCTCCTCCTGAGGGAGTTTATTATCTAGTAAGAAGGAAATCACCCCACCAGTAACTACACTGTAAGTATTTAATGACAGTAAGAATAAATGTTATAAAGTATAAGGTGTAGAAGAAAGAAGAATAGGGAGATACAGCATGGTTTGCACCAAATGAATAAGATTTGAATATACTCAGAGGGGGTGCTGAAGAAGACATCGAGATGGAAGGAGGAAAGTATGAAACTACACAATCAGTGTCAGCTAGGGTGGAGTGGACAGGAGGACAAGTATTAGTACTAGCCTCCCCCTATCCCAGAGGCTCCTCGGATGTCTGGAATCTGAACTTGATTTGTTAGAAAATGAGGAAACCCATGAAAGTTGAGGCAATCAAGGAGAACATGTGTGACCCAGACTAGAACGAGGCCACGTGAGGAGAAATGACACAGCCCTTGTTTTGTCCATCAGATCACTCCAGTCCACGTGAGAGGCAAGACAAGCGAAGATCGGCGGCAGAGCAGGTGGACTCACGGTACCTTTCCATGGAAATCCTTTCTGTGATCCATGACTGAAAGTCCTGTCTATTTGCTCAACTCACAATGAGAAGTGCTAGAAGCGGGAGCTTTGAAAGTGGGTCAGGAAAGAGCGGGGAGGGATGTATCTTCACATCCGTGTAAATCTGCAGATGAAAGGGGAGTGCTTCCCAGCACATCCCAGGGCAGTGCAAGGAACAGCCAAGAGGAACACTGCTGTTTGTTTTACATCTTGGATGGGACAGAAAGGAGACCTTTCTCTGGACCCTGAATGTTTTTCTTTCTTTGTCTTCCTCAGGTGGAGCAGTTTGGCTGGGCCCACCTGGCTCTGTTCCGCCACAGTGGATATAGCAATTTTGAAGTGAGACTATTTACTCAGTGCAGAGAGGCATGCCCCACCAGAGGGAACATCACTAGGTCTCCCTGCACAGTTAGTTCTTCCTGAACGTCTTCTTTAGCAAGATTACACCTGGCACACAGACCCTATCTACTTGCTGCATTCCTTACAAACCCACTGGTGGGCAGAGCAGTAAGATGACTGGCCACCATCCAGATGGTTAACAATAAAAGCAATTATTATGCAGCCATGAATCTTGTCAATTACACTTTAACCCAGGCAGTGTGTAAACGGAAGCTCTGTCTGCTTCTACATTTTTCCTTTTCTTTCTCTGCTTCCTTTTCCCCCGGAAAATAAAAAGTGATTTCATGTTATCATTTTCTCACCATCATCACTGCTTCCATTTTTCCATTTATGGAAACAATCACACCAATATGGAAATTCCTTTAACATAAACATTGATTTTAATCTTTCATTGCTTTGTGATTTCTAGTGCATATAACACTCTAGAGGGTGAATGGAAAACTGATTTTTTTCTCTTTTTTTATAAGTCTACGTATGATTCCATTTTCACTTTAAGCTCTCCAGCTGACGGACCAAACTACTATAAAATACCATCCTTAGTACAATAATCAGTAGAGCAGGCATGTTATTCATGCATGTTTTGTAGAATGTCTGTTTATAAGCAACTATTTCCCATTCGTCTTTGTCTAGGTAGATGCCACCTAAAGACAGCCTTGTACATTTGAAAACCAGCAGCAGTTACCTTTTTGGTTAAAGATGATTAAAGAAAAAAAATGTGAAGAACAGTTCAAGAAGCAATTAGACATAGAATTGTTCAGGGCAGACGGTGAAGGGGTCAGAGTTTTTCTTCATTGCCTCCAGCCTTTCTTTTTCTTCCTTCAGTGCCCTTGACCTCTCTTTCCCCTCCTCTTTTTCCAAAACCAGTTCTAGGAAATGACCCATATCAGTTATTTATCCCTTTATGTGAATTAATGAGTCCAGAGAATGCTTAGTCCTGCTTTGTTTACCCTGAAAGCCTTATCTTTACTTATGGAATGAAAGGAATTTCAGGTATTAAATCACAACTCAAAGTTCAAGTTTTCAAGTTCTGTTCACACAGAGGTCTGAAAAAACAATTTCTTATTGGAAAGAGGGCAGTTTTTAGCAGGCTCCCATCCCAGATTTTAGAGGTAACTGCTCTCTGCCCTCCCCTCTTAGTTGGAGTCACTCTTGGAGAAGAGGGAAGGAGGTTGGGGTGGGCAGGACAAATAGCACAGGGAGATTTCTAACATGTTGTCAGAATAAGGTGTTTGAGACCATTTCCGGTGAACCCCAATGAGTTGTCAGTGAATCAGGAACGTGAGAAAGATCTGTCACGGACTCTTTTTGTCTTTGGGACACAATAAGAAAATCTCCAGGAGGTGTCCTTGTTCAGGGCAGCCCTGCTACCTCATTCTGGCAAGAAACCCATAGTGAGATCTTGCTTACCTAAATTACCACATTGTTTCCAGAGAGTTGGGAAATTTTCGTGTTGCTGGGCATGAAGCTGCAAGCTCATTTTCTCAGATTTGGTCATCTCATAGGATAATACAGTACTCTTTCTAGAAAAGGGCTACACTTGATGTTTTGTCTCAGTTCTGTCTCTAAACGTGAAAGTGTTAGTTGCTCAGTCGTGTCCGACTCTTTGCGACCCTGTGGATTGTAGCCTGCCAGGTTCCTCAATCCATGGGATTCTCCAGGCAAGAATACTGGAGTGGGTAACCATTCCCTTCTCCAGGAGATCTTCCTAATCCAGGTATCGAAACTGGGTCTCCCCATTGCAGGCAGATTCTTTACCATCTGAGCCACCATGGAAGCTAAGGCTTAGCGTAGTCTAGGGCATTTATATTGGGAGCTCAGTTTTGGTAAAATGGAGTTGACTAGTGAATTACTACAGAGAAGGAAATGGCACCCCACTCCAGTACTCTTGCCTGGAAACTCCCATGGACAGAGGAGCCTGGTAGGCTGCAGTCATGGGGTCGCTAAGGGTCAGACACGACTGAGCGACTTCACTTTCATGCATTGGAGAAGGAAATGGCAACCCACTCCAGTGTTCTTGCCTGGAGAATCCCAGAGACGGCAGAGCCTGGTGGGCTGCCGTCTATGGGGTCGCACAGTCAGACACAACTGAAGCAACTTAGTAGCAGCAGCAGCAGCAGCCTCCTCTTCTCTGCTTCAGTTCAGTTCAGTTCAGTTGAGTCGCTCAGTCGTGTCCGACTATTTGCGACCCCATGAATCACAGCACGCCAGGCCTCCCTGTCCAACACCAACTCCTGGAGTTCACCCAAACTCGTGTCCATTGAGTCGGTGATGCCATCCAGCCATCTCATTCTCTGTCGTCCCCGTCTCCTCCCACCCCCAATCCCTCCCAGCATCAGCCCCAATGATTTTCCTTCCTATCATCTTTATAGGTGAACACTTGAAAAAAAAAGAAAGCACACACAAAAAAGAAAATCCTTGTATTTTACAAGTCTGTTTAAAAACTATTAATAGTTTAGTAAATTCTTTTTTAAAACATTATGACCAAGTTTCATTTATACCAAGAATTCTAATCTATTAAACATAAATTATCACATTAACTAAAAAAAAAAAAAAAAGATAAAACACCCATGTGATCATAAGAATAAATGTAGGGAAAATTGACAGAAAAAAATAGCACCTATTCTTGATATAAACTCCTTGGGAAACTAGAAATAGAAGGGAAGCCCTTAACCTGATAAACAGTATGTACAAACAAAAACTATGGCAACATCATGCTTTGTGGGGAAATATTGAGTGTCTTGGGTTAGTTCAGTTCAGTTCAGTTCAGTCGCTCAGTCGTGTCCGACTCTTTGCGACCCCATGAACCACAGCACGCCAGGCCTCCCTGTCCATCACCAACTCCCGGAGTTCACTCAAACTCATGTCCATTGAGTCGGTGATGCCATCCAACCATCTCATTCTCTGTCGTCCCCGTCTCCTCCCATACCCAATCCCTCCTAGCATCAGACTCTTTTCCAGTGAGTCAGCTCATCGCATGAGGTGGCCAAAGTATTAGAGTATTAGAAACTGAGCTTTAGCATCAGTCCTTCCAATGAACACCCAGGATTGATCTCCTCTAGAATGGACTGGTTGGATCTCCTTGCAGTGTTAGGGTCCTCAGAATTAGAGACTGAGATAGGGAATCCTGAATGAGAGTTTTCAGGAGAAACTTGACAGAAAGGGAAGGAAACAGGATAGGCAGGGGAAAAGGTTGGACAAAGATGTTCTTTCAGCTAATGCTAGCCTCAACTCATGAACAGGGAACTCTGAAACACCAATAGCACCACAGAGTTATGTTGAGGTAAAGAGGCAGGTCTTTTTGGTCCCCCATATCTGTGAGTCATTGGCTGCAGCCCACTGGAGGTCTAGGCATAACCTCCCACATATTTGTGTCCAAGTGGTTGCCACTTGCCAAGGACAATTCTCTAGAGTATAGTGCAGCTGTGAGCTGATAGCAGCCCTTCCCCCTCCAGCACATGGGAGAAGGTGCACCTGCCCAGTGAATGGGGTCTAGGCGGAGAACCAACAGAGTTTACTCGACTGACTTTTTATGTTAAAGATAATTTCATTCGCGTGAAGCTAGAAAAGCTTCATTTTAACTATTTCTAGGGTTCTGCTTCGGAGAAGGCAATGGCAAGCCACTCCAGTACTCTTGCCTAGAAAATCCCATGGATGGAGGAGCCTGGTGGGCTGCAGTCCGTGGGGTCGCTATGGGTCGGACACGACTGAGCGACTTTACTTTCACTTTTCACTTTCACACATTGGAGAAGGAAATGGCAACCCACTCCAGTGTTCTTGCCTGGAGAAACCCAGGGACAGGGGAGCCTGGTGGGCTTCTGTCTATGGGGTCACACAGAGTTGGACACGACTGAAGTGACTTAGCAGCAGCAGCAGCAGAGTTCTGCTTGTTTCTCATGTTAGAATCATTTTCTTTCTTTCTGTCTTTAGAACTTCCCTAAACATTTTCTCTAGTGTAGGTCTGCTGGTAACAAACTTAGTTTTTCCACATTTGAAAAAGTCTTCCTCTTTCATTTTTTGAAGTGTTAATTTTTCCATATTTTAAAAAGTCTTCCTCTTTCATTTTTGAAGTAAGTTTTCACTGGGTATAAATTTTGGGTTAATTGTCACCCTGCAACCCCCATCCCCTGACCCAGCCCAGGATTTTAGAGGTATCTCTATTCTGGCTTGTGTAGTTGCAGATAAGAAGTCTACTGTCATTCTTATCTTTTCTCTTCTGTATGCACAGTTGCCTTTTTCTTTGACTGTCTTCAAAATTTTCTCTTTATATACCCACATGATTATGATGGGTCTAGATATGTGTGGGTGGTATGGGTTTCTCCTTCTTTACTTTGTTATTTTAATATGTTTTGGTTTCCTCTGAGCTTCTTAGACCTGTGGCTTATATATTTCATGATCTGGGAGGAAATTCTCAGTCTTTATCTCTTCAAATATTTCTTATACCTTACACAGGTTAGACCCTTGGTTCCCATGGCTCTACAATTTTTGCTTTTCTTCACTCACTTTTTGTCTCTTTGTTTTTGTTTGGGTAGTTAAACTTTTTTTTTTAATATAAGTATAACTGACATGCAATATTATATTCATTTCAGGTGTACAATATAATGATTTGATATTTGAATATATTTAGAAATGACCACACATTGTTACATAGTGTTTCATTTTCTTGTGATGAGAGTTTTAGGTCTACTGTCTTTGTAACTTTCAATGCAAACAGTATTATTATTTTTTATTTTTTTAAAAAAATTGAAGTGTAGTTGATTAACCATGATGTGTTAGTTTCAAATATACAGCAAAGTGATTTCGTATATATATATATATGCTTATACACATTCTTTTTCAGATTGTTTTCCATTACAAGTTATTACAAGATACTGTGTATAGTTGTGTGCTCTACGGTAGGTCCTTGTTGCTTACTTATTTTATATATATAGTAGTGTGTATATGTTAATCTCGAACTCCTAATTTATATCTCCCCCCACTCCACTATCCCCTTTGGTAACTATAAGTTTATTTTCTATGTCTGTGAGTCTATTTCTGTTTTGTAAATAAGTTCATTTGTATCACTTTTTGATTCCATATATAAGTGATACCATAGATTGTCTTTCTCTGTCTGATTTACTTCACTTAGTCTGATAATCTCTAGGTTCATCCATGTTGTTGCAAATGGCACTATTTCATTCTTTTTTAACGGCTGAGTGATATTCCATTGTGTATATGTACCTCATCTTCTTTATCTGTTCATCTGTCGTGGACATTTAGCTTGCTTCTGTGTCTTGGCTGTTATAAATAGTGCTGCAATGAACACTGGGGAGCATGCATGTATCTTCAAATTGTGATTTTCTCTGGATATATGCCCTAGGGTGGGACTCCTGGATCATATGCTAGCTCTATTTTTCAGTGTTTTAAGGAATCTCCATACTGTTCTCTATAGTGGCTGTACCAATTTACATTTCCACCAACAAGTGTAGGAGAGTACCCTTTTCCTCACACCCTCTCCAGGATGTATTGTTTGTAGACTTTGATGATGGCCATTCTTACAAGTGTGAGGACATACCTCACAGTAGTTTTTATTAGCATTTCTCTAACGTTAGGCATCTATTGATGTGCTTTTTGGTCATTTGAATGTCTTCTTTGGAGTAACGTCTATTTAGATCTCCTGCTTATTTTTTGATTGGGTTGTTTGTTTTTTGATATTGAGCTCCATGAACTTTTTGTTTATTTTGGAGATTAATCTTGTTGTTTGCTTCATTTGCAAATATTTTCTCCCAGTCCTTAGGTTGTTTTTTTATTTTTGTTTATGGTTTCCTTTGCTATGCAAAAGTTTTAAAATTTAGTTAGGCCCCATTTGTTTATTTTTGTAGGTTTTTTGTTTGTTTGTTTGTTTTTATTTCCACTGCCCTAGGAGATGAATCTCGGAGAAGGCAATGGCAAGCCACTCCAGTACTCTTGCCTAGAAAATCCCATGGATGGAGCAGCCTGGTAGGCTGCAGTCCGTGGGGTCACAAAGGGTCGGATACGACTGAGCGACTTCACTTTCACTTTTCACTTTCACACATTGGAGAAGGAAATGGCAACCCACTCCAGTGTTCTTGCCTGGAGAAGGAAATGGCAACCCACTCCAGTGTTCTTGCCTGAAGAATCCCAGGGACAGGGGAGCCTGGTAGGCTTCCGTCTATGGGGTCACACAGAGTCGGACATGACTGAAATGACTTAGCAGCAGCAGCAGCAGCAGCAACAGCAGGAGATGAATCTAAAAAAATTTTCCTGCAATTTTTGTCAGAGTGTTCTGCTTATGTTTTCCTCTAGGAGTTTTATAGTAGCTGATCTTATATTTAGATCATAAATCCATTTTTGAGTTTGCCTTTATATATGGTGTTAGACAATTTTCTAATTTCACCTTTCTATGTGTATTAATAGCTGTCCAGTTTTCCCAGTACCACTTATTGAGGAGACTGTCTTTTCTTCATTATATATTCTTTGCCTCCTTTATTGTAGATAATTGACCATAAGGGTATGGGCTTATTTATGGGCTTTCTATCCCATTACAATGATCTATATATCTGTTTTTATGCCATTACCATGCTACAAACAGTATTATTAATTACAAATGACATGCTGTTTGTCTTATATCTACAAGGGTGTTTTTTTCTTTTCCAAGATTTCACATATAAAAGAGATCATATGGTATTTGTCTCTGTCTGTCTGACTTCTTTCACTTAGCATTATGTCCTCATGGTTCAACAAATTTTTTGCAAATGGAAAAGTTTCCTTCTTTTTTAATGACCTAATAATATTCCATTTTATAAATTTGGGGAATTTTTAATGACTATTTTTTTGAGCTTACTAATATTTTTTCCACTTGGTTCCTTTGGTTTGTTGAGTTTATTGATCATCCAGTTAAAGGCATTCTTTTTTCTGTTATTATTTATTTTTAGCATTTTCATTTTTTTCCCCTATTGTATTGACTGCTGTGCTTAAAATTTCCATCTGGTTTTTCATGCTGTTCACCTTTTCTAGTGGAACCTTTGAAGATATTAATTAGTGACTTTAAATTACTTCTCTGATAGTTGCAACATCTGGTTCATCTCTAAGTCTCTTCTGTTGGCTGCTTTGTGTTTTGAAAATGAGTTTTTTTCCTTAATATTTTGGTGTATTTTCTAATTTTGATTGATTGCCTGATCTAATAGATCTGAGGTAAATATTTGTGTGACTAGAAACAGACATGACACTTCCTTTGTTAGGCCATCAGTGGGGGAAGAGGGTGATAGTATTCAATCTAATCAGGAGTTGATTTTGTGTTTTTTTGTTTTGCTATAGTTACCATGGGGAAACAATGGAAACAGTGACAGACTTTATTTTCTTGGGCTCCAAAATCACTGTAGATGGTGACTGCAGCCATGAAATTAAAAGACACTTGCTCCTTGGAAGAAAAGCTATGACAAAACCTAGACAGCATATGAAAAAGCAGAAACATCACTTTGCC
This sequence comes from Moschus berezovskii, assembly GCF_049115385.1. Taxonomy (NCBI): domain Eukaryota; kingdom Metazoa; phylum Chordata; class Mammalia; order Artiodactyla; family Moschidae; genus Moschus; species Moschus berezovskii. The sequence goes on along the minus strand of NC_142477.1, from coordinate 54,787,095 downwards.
AACAAAGGTCCATCTAGTCAAAGCTATGCTTTTTCCAGTAGTCATGTATGGATGTGCAAGTTGAACCATAAAGAAGGCTGAACACTGAAGAACTGATGCTTTTGAACTGTGGTGATAGAGAAGACTGTTGAGAGTCCTTTGGACTGCAAGGAGATCAAACCAGTCAATACTAAAGGAAATCAGCCCTGAATATTCATTGGAAGGACTGATGCTGAGGCTGAGCCTCCAATACTTTGGCCACCTGATGGAAGGACTGACTCATTTGAAAAGACCCTGATGATGGGAAAGGTTGAAGGCAGGAGGAGAAGGGAATGAAAGAGGATGAGATGGTTGGATGGCATCACCGACTCGATGGACTTGAGTTTGAACAAGGTCTGGGAGATGGTAAAGGACAGGGAAGCCTGGAGTGCTATAGTCCCTGGGGTCACAAAGAGTTGGACATGACTGAGCGACTGAACAACGACAACATAGATACCCTCAATTCAGTTCAGTCGCTCAGCCGTGTCTGACTCTTTGCGACCCCATGAATCACAGCACACCAGGCCTCCCCGTCCATCACCAACTCCCGGAGTTCACCCAAACTCATGTCCACAGAGTCGGTAGTGCCATCCAGCCATCTCATTCTCTGTCGTCCCCTTCTCCTCCCACCCCCAATCCTTCCCAGCATCAGAGTCTTTTCCAGTGAGTCAACTCGTCGCATGAGGTGGCCAAAGTATTGCAGTTTCTTCTAGCATCAGTCCTTCCAATGAACACCCAGGATCAATCTCCCTTAGAATGGACTGGTTGGATCTCCTTGCAGTACAAAGGACTCTCAAGAGTCTTCTCCAGCACCACAGTTCAAAACCATCAATTCTTCGGTGATCAGCTTTCTTCACAGTCCAACTCTCACATCCATACATGACCACGGGAAAAACCAGAGCCTGGTTGTAGGAGCAGGCAATTTCTTTGTTGTCCTGGTTTTTGTCTTGGAGAAATCCTGTGGCCCTGTACCTTGGTGGGGTTGGGGGAGGGGTGTCTTTAAAACAAAAAAAAAACCTTTCCATGTGGAAAATATGTTCAAACTGATTTACAAGTGAAATCTTCAACACTGAAGCCAAAGGAGTTTCCAGCATTAGCACTGTGGTGAGACCAATAAAAAGACTTCTTCAATATGTAGTCTCTGTCCTTTTGTTCATTTTGCTCTTGTATAAATGTGAAGCAACAGTCTGGGGCAATGATACAAAAGTCCAAGGAAGACCATTACATATAAAATAATACAAATGATACTGCTGCAGTTGTGGGACCCAGTGGTATTGGGTGAGGAAATATTCTAGATCAGTGTGGGTACTTTGGGGAATTTGGTTTGAGGTTAAAGTGCACAGGACCATTTCTGTGGCCAACAGACCCCTGGCTAACAGACTTCTAGTTTTCTTGGAGAGGAGGGATTGGTAGCAGATAGCAAAGATGGGCAAAAAGAGGTACAGAACATCTTTCATGTTGGTGATGAGGTCTACCCTATTAATCAATGTGTTGCAATCAGAGAGAACTCTCTAGTCTGTCTTTCTTTTAATTATTTCATGATCCAGCTTAATGGAGGAAAGTACCATGTCTGTTTGCCTATTCATGGAATAGGAGCTCTTTTACTGTTTTATACAGCTGAGTTGTGATGTCATTAATATTGTATTTTTAGTGCTTTGTCATAATAAGAAATTATTGGAAGCAGCCTAAATGCTTGAAAATAGAGGTTTAGTTAGAAATGTAATATTCTGTATCTACTAACATGTAAGAAGAATTAATGACCTGGGAAAGTACTCATTGCATAAGGTTAATTGAAACAAGAAGTTCAAAAATGTACATGCAGTTAACTGTGAAAAAAGATAATGTTTGTTTAAGGAAAAGGCTAGAATGAATCTACCAGAAAAAATTAAAGTCATTAATTCTGAGTAATGAGATTATGGGTGATTTCCCTTCTTATCATCTTAATCTTCTTAATGCCCCAGATTTTCTTTTAATGAGCAAGTACTACTTTTAAAAAAAGAAAAAGAAAAAAGTAATAATGTAGATGTGACATTTAGTGACTACTGAGGACGGTGGCTCAGAGGTTAAAGCGTCTGCCTCCAATGCGGGAGACCCGGGTTCGATCCCTGGGTCGGGAAGATCCCCTGGAGAAGGAAATGGTAACCCACTCCAGTATTCTTGCCTGGAGAATCCCATGGACGGAGAAGCCTGGTAGGCTACAGTCCACGGGGTCGCAAAGAGTCGGTCACGACTGAGCGACTGAACGGAACGGAGGACTAACACAGAGCTTCCCTGGTGGCTCAGATGGTAAAGCGTCTGCCTCCAATGAAGGAGACCTGGGTTCGATCCCTGGGTTGGGAAGATCTCCTGGAGAAAGAAACGGCAACCCACTCCAGTACTCTTGCCTGGAGAATCCCACGGACGGAGGAGCCTGGTAAGCTACAGTCCATGTGGTCGCATAGAGTCGGACACGACTGAGCGACTTCAATTTCTTTCACTTTCACAAGGACTAGCACAAGTGGCATTATTTGTTATTTGGTGATTATCTCCATGGGAGAGCCCCTAATGTTTGTACAGGCATGAGAGAAAGCATACTATTTTTGCTTCAAATGTTTTCATAGCTGTTTTACATAATGACATTAACCACATGATTCATCAATTCTGGATCCTATTGCTTCCTTCAAAGTACACCATTTATACCTTTTACATATACAAAGAAAGAATTAAATGCTTTCTGTGTTTATGTCTTACCTTTCTCTTCTTTGGTTAGAGACCAACTCTGTGTGATTTAATGATACATGTATTTTTGTTTTTAATAATTTAGGCATTAGGAATCTCTTCTTTCCATACAGACTAAATCCCTTCAACTCTTTCTTGGGTGGAAAAGCAGAACAACGAAATGCCATTTCCTAATTATAGTATTACAGAGATCTTTCTTAGATTTTGGAGACACAAGTCATCAGTAGCTCTAGAAACATTTTTCTTTTTTAGGGAAAACTCTGGAAACAACTAACACAGTGCCTGACTTGTATGAGGTTCTTAACAAATACTGTTACTATTATTGACATTGATTTTTAAAAATCACTACTAAATTATTGTGTCTGTGGACACAGATGTGTACATAGGACATAATGATGTCCTATAGTAGATGTGATTTGGGCAGTCTACTTGTTGCAAGAAACAGATCAAGGGTTTCTGCATTACTTTTTTAAATTAAATTATTAAATAAATTATTTAATTACTAAAATTCAAAGTTTTATTTACCTTTGTTTTTCCAAATTCTGATAAATTAGTTATCTTTGTTTCGTTAGGGCTTTTTTTCCCCCTGAGATTTTATTGTTTTTCATTTTGAACATATTCCTGTTTCCTCACTTTGCTTGACTCTCCGTGTTAGTTTCTCTGTAGTAGACAAAACAGCGCCTCTCCCAGGCTGGAAGGAGTAAGAAATGAACCTCATCATTCAACACTGCCCTACCTCTTGGTTGTCTCTCAAATCTTTGTGATAGTCCAAGCCAATTATTACATCTTTAATGGCTTCCAGAAGTGAGGTTGTGCCAAAACCTGTCAGTGTAACAAACAGGAGCATCTAGATTCACTCACCTAGATTCAGGCTGACTGAAATCCAGACCCTCGGTTTGCTGCTGCTGCTGCTAAGTCGCTTCAGTGGTGTCCGACTCTGTGCGACCCCATAGGCGGAAGCCCGCGAGGCTCCCCCGTCCCTGGGATTCTCCAGGCAAGAACACTGGAGTGGGTTGCCATTTCCTTCTTCAATTAACTTATTAGGGTATTATTAACTTATTAATTCATCCTAATGGAAACAGTGTCAGACTTTGTTTTTTTAGGCTTCAAAATCACTGCGCATGCTGATTGCAGCCATGAAATTAAAAGACGCTTGCTCCTTGGAAGGAAAGTTATGACCAGCCTAGATAGCATATTAAAAAGCAGAGACATTATTTTGCCAACCAAGGTCCGTCTAGTCAAGGCTATGGTTTTTCCTGTGGTCATGTCTGGATGTGAGAGTTGGACTGTGAAGAAAACTGATCGCCGAAGAATTGATGCTTTTGAACTGTGGTGCTGGAGAAGACTCTTGAGAGTCCCTTGGACTGCAAGGAGATCCAACCAGTCCATTCTAAAGGAGATCAATCCTGGGTGTTCTTTGGAAGGACTTATGCTAAAGCTGAAACTGCAATACTTTGGCCACCTCATGCGACGAGTTGACTCACTGGAAAAGAGTCTGATGCTGGGAGGGATTGGGGATAGGAGGAGACGGGGACGACAGAGAATGAGATGGCTGGATGGCATCACCGACTCGATGGACATGAGTTTGAGTGAACTCTGAGAGTTGGTGATGGACAGGGAGGCCTGGCGTGCTGTGGTTCATGGAGTCGCAAAGAGTCGGACATGACTAAGTGACTGAACTGAACTGAACTGATAAAGTGCTTAAAGTAGGAAAGTGATAATATAATATACTTAGCAGAATTTTTTTTGCTTGTTTGTTTCAGCCATGCTATGTGATATGCAGGATTTTAGTTCCCTGACCAGGGATCAAACCTGTGACCCATACACTGGGAGATTAGAGTCTTGACCTCTGGACCACAAGCAAAGTCCCAAAAGTGATATATAATATACTCAATAAGTGATAACTACTGTTGTTGTAATTATATTTTGTAATTTCTTCAGTTATTTCTTCTCCAGTCTTTATAATTGGGAAGTTCCCTGTAATCCAACTCTTTGGCCCACAGTGGTCTAATTTTCTTCTTTGTGGGCCACAGAGAATTGTACTCATGAGGTATTAGAAAATAGCAAGTTTAGCCCTTGGCATTCACTTTTTAAGTTAAATAATTACTTCTTATTAAGTTAAATAATTCTAATTCTGTGTATCTTTTCTTTACTTGGAGAAGTGACTTAAGAAAATTCTTGTGTTATCCCTGTCAGAGCCCTGTGCCAAGGCTACTGAATGGAGCCATCACCACATACTAATTAGAAAATTCCTGTACAGCTCTAATTTGTCCAGACATAAAAGAAGTTGCCCACAGAACTTTCCCTTGAAAGTGACGATTTTGCGATAGTAGTTCCACCTACTCTTAAGGGGCAGGCGTTCCTTGAATAGACATTCTTATATGCATTTTGAAAAAGACAAACGAAATAAATAAGGGGTCTGGTCTTTATTCAACTCTAAGTTCATGAACTATTTTTAGAGAGCTCCTTCCATAGCACCTTAAGTTCCCCAGTCATAAGAAGACCGTAATAATTGAAGTTAGAGTCTGTGAAATTATTTCATATCCAAAGTAAATACTGTCATATTCCAAAGGGAAGTTAGAAGCCATCTGGTCTGGGTATTTTAGCATATGCAGAAGGTTCTGATTTTCTGGGTTCCTTTGTGTTTCATTTAGACCCTAAGGATGGAAAGCACTATGACTGCTGCATCTTTCTTTTGATTCTTTGTGCAGGATTCTATCTAAGGACTCTTAATTTTCATAGCAAACAGCGGTTATTTCATTAAAAAAGAAAAAAATGATGTACAAATAGTTCCTCAATACGTCAGAGGAATTGGTGGGATTCTGAAACTATCTGAACAGTTTATGTTATAGAATTGCAGAATAGAAAAGGAATTTGTCAGCTCACTCTGGGTGTGGCCAAGCTTACTCATATTTGGCTGTTTTCCTAAATTATTTCTCAATATGGAATGTACATTTGGAGAAAAGAGACAAAATAAGAGCATGTAAAGACATTACAAATGCCAATCTATCTCTTTGTGTGTACACTTTCCCCTTCTTCATAATAGTCAATTATGCTTTTTCTTTTTACTCCTGGTAGAAATTGTGATATTAAGGCCGTCCTAAACCTGAAATACCATAAAGCAGAGGTCCCCAACTTCTAGGATCTAATGCCTGATGATCTGAGGTGAAGCTGATGTAATAATAATTGAAAAAAAGTGCACAATAAGTGTAATGCACTTGAATCACCCCAAAACCTTCCCCCCACCCTCGTCCATGGAAAAGTTGTCTTCCATGGAACCAGTCTGGTCCCTGGTGCCAAAAAGGTTGGGGACTGCTGCTATAGAGTATTCATGACTGCAATCTAGCATTGCTGTCTTGTTATAGAAATTTAAATTACATTAGAGGCAATAAAAGAACAATATTAATACTGTGAAGCACCAAAATCAGTGAGATAAAGGATAGGATTGAGAAAAACCACAGAAGTGGCTAAGGAAAAGGGCTGAGTTGCAGGAGATTAGAAATTAAATTATGGATATGAAGAATAGCCAGTGGGGATCCAAAACACAGAAAAAACTATTCACAGACAAGAAAAGAGAAAAACAAATAAAAGATTCAAAGATATACTAGAAGAAAACTTTCCTAAAATTAAAGAAGATCTGAGTCCTCAGATTTAAAGGGTTTATGGTGGTCCAGGAAAACTTAATAAATTATAACCACATTTCAAAATACATTTTGGTGAAGTTAAGAAAAGGGGAACAAAACTCTACAATATACACAAACAGAAACAGGTCACTGTTTTTCCTATTCTCTCCCCATTTCCATAAACTTGTAACTACAGAAACAAAAGCAGCCAAACAGTTCAGACTAATTTCTGATTCTTCAGAAGCATTTTCTGATGGTAGACAATGAAATAACATCTATAGAATGTTATGGGGAAAGAGTGTTGAGTGGCACCCAGCTGAGGCGTCATTCTCATGTGAGGCCAGTACCAAAATATTCTCAGGAATGGAATTATTCACAAACTCTTCGTGGAAAATTTCTTGGAAATGTAACTCAGCCAATCAGAATAAAAATAATAACAATAGTGTAAAAAGAGACTAGGGTGTTAGTCACTCAGTCGTGTCCAACTCTTTGGGACCACATGAACCATAGCCCACCAGGCTCCTGTGTCCATGGGATTCTGCAGGCAAGAATACTGGAGTGTGTTTCCATTCCCTTCTCCAGGGGATCTTCCCAACCCATGGATTGAACTGTTTTATTACCAGATTCCTTACCATCTGAGCCACCAGTCACTCAGTCGTGTCCAACTCTTTGTGACCCCACAGACTGTAGCCTATTAGGCTCCTCCATCCATGGGATTTTCCAGGCAAGAATACTGTAGTGGATTGCCATTTCCTTTTCCAGGATGTCTTCCTGACCCAGAGATTGAACCCAGATGTCATGCATTGTAGGCAGACGCTTTACTGTTTGAGCCACCAGGGAAGCCCATAAAAAGAGAAGAAACCAAATTCATAGGTGAAGTCAAAAAAACAGGGGAAAAAACCCACAATGATTTAGCTTTAAAAGTAAGGGCAACATTTTCAATTACAAGTATAGAAAATCTTATACTGACACCTGCAACAAATAAATATTTATTTATTAATTTTTTGGCTGTACTGTGTTGCTTGTAAGATCTTAGTTTCCTAACCAGGGTTTGAACCTGGGCCCTTGGCAGTGAAAGCATGGAGTCCTAACCACTGGACTGTCAGCGTATTCCCTGAAATAAATATAAAGTATGATTCAGCTGTTGGTAAACTAAGAATAATTAGAAGCCAGAAACAGAAGAAAGAGTGATTCCACAGGAGGATGTGACCTTGGAGTAGTGTCTGTCTGGTACAACATCTCCTTATGCTGATCCCTGGTGGATTTTGCCTAGATTTTGATGGGTCAGATGTTCTCAAAGGGACCAAAAACTGGAGCTTAATCAAGATAAGGGTAAATTGAAGAGTTCTGCATAAATCAGAGACTCCTAAAAGATGTCATCTTCATTTGGTATAAGATCAAAGACAAGGAAGAACTATTTAATTATAAGTGTGGGTACCATTGGTTATCCTTATGATGGATTAAAAAATGAAAAATGCTTTCTTCTTCATGTCTTACATGAAAATCAGTTCCAAAGAGATTCATGACTTAGAAATGAAAAGGCAAAATTTAAGAGTTTTCAGTAAAAATAGAGACTATATGACTTCAGAATAGGGAAAGATTTCACATACAAGACAAAAAAAAGAAACTAACAATAAAGGTAAAGATTAATATATGTATAATTATAATTTACATACAATTTAACATAATTATTGTATTAAACATAGATATTGATATGGGCTTCTCTGGTGGCTCAGACAATAAAAAATCTGCCTGCAATGCAGGTGACCTGGGTTGGATCCCTGGGTTGGGAAGATCCTTTGGAGAAGGGAATGGCAATTCATTCCAGTGTTCTAGCCTGGCGAATTCCATGGACAGTGGAGCCTGGGGGGCTACAGTCCATAGGGTCACAAAGAGTCGGACATGACTGAGCGACTAACACACATACAGTTTAACATTATTATATTAAACATATATATTGATACATTGTTTAGGAAAATGCACATGTTGTAAAACTATGAAGAAAAGCAAAATAATGTTTAATGCTTATTTGGTGTAGCACTGGAGACCAGGAAGGGGAACACAAGGCCCTTGAAGCTCAGGGTATAGTAGAGGGGGCCTGGGTGTCATTTTATTATTCTTCATATATATAAATATGTACATATGTACATATACTTATATGTCTGTCTTATCTGTATCTGTGGGCTAACTGGGATCAACTGAGCAATTCTTGCTTGGGGTCATTCATGTCATTGCAGGTAGATCTTGGCTGGGGCTGCCCATTCAAGGTGGCTTTCCCATGTGGTCAGCAGCTGGTATTGGCTATTGTTTGGGAGTCCAGCTGGGACTGCCTACCAGAATGTCCACATGTGACTTCTCGTGAGGTTTGCGCTTCTCTTAGTGTGGAGGCTAGTACACGAATGAGTGTTATTTAAGTCTCAGGATGTTGCCAGGCTCTAATGAACTAGCCTCAAAAGTCATATGACTTTGTTTCTGCCGTATCTATCGTCCAGTTAGTCACTAAGGCCAGCTTCAAAGAGAGAATCGGGATACACATCTTGATGGGAGAGGCAGCATATGTGCGCAGGAAGGGAAGGCATTGGTGGCAGCCATCTTCCATTTTGGGGGAGTATTTGCCACCCCCACCTACCTGTTGCCTGCTTATTGAGCCACTCAGGGGACAGCCACTGTCTCCAGGAAAGGTGCAAATCTGCTCTATTAGATTTCGACTTTAAGATCTAAAAGTCAAGTGGCCATATAATGTGTGCTTCTGGCTAATTTTTTTTTTAATTGTCATTTCCTTTTCAAAACCAGCTTACTTCTGGCAATCTATAGCAATTTACTTTTTCAAATGACTGGCTTTGATATTCATCTTTGAACTCATCTGGACAGTGGAGGTGACTTTGAGGAATGACAGTCAGCATCTGTTCCCCCTCACCCCCATCCCCTTTTTGAATTGTACCTTGCCGTTCTTGAATTACAGAAGATTTCACCATGTTCACATGCAGGGTTGTGTGGGTGGTTGGAGGGGCTGTCACTACACTGGGAAAATGCTTTGAATTTGAAAGAATTTTGCATTTATTTGAGGGCTTTTATTTGTGAGCTTGAGCAGTCCAAAGTGTCCTTGTGTACAAGCCCTGCCTTTGCTTAACTCCTATTATTATCTTGCCTTGGAAGGTCATGCCAACTGCTTAATTACATGGAGAGTTATGAAACAGCTAGGGCACCAGCACATTATTCAAGTGTGGGTTCCTAAAGGAAAATAAACTCTTCTTCTCCTTGCACTGAGGACAGCTGCCAATAAACCAGGCATGTTTGTTTGTTTGTGGCCACATATATAGCTTCCTTGTATAAAGGGATTCCATGGCTGGCAAAAATCCTGGATTCACCTTTCCTGATAGCACCAGTAGTTATAGTATAATAGAACTATTTTAATTCAGAAAGAGATTAAATCTGAGTACTTTGAGTCAGACTTCTCCTTTTATTGAATGTAAACAATAAAATCTCTTTATGAAGGCTTTCCTACTTTACTCAGAAGTAGGCTAATGCATTTCACATATACCTGTAATCAAACATCAGGCTTAATAAAACTGTACATTTATTTAAGAGATGATTATGTAGTTTAAGTTTCCCATAGTCCACCTGCCCCTCAACTATCAATCTTCAGAAGAAAACTAAGAAAACCCACGTTCTGAGAGGTTCAACCAGTCAGATTCCTGTTTTGGACCAACTCTCACCTTGGGAACACATAGATTTGACATTTCAAGTATTGCCTTTGTTTTATATGTGTTTAGGCAGAAGAACGTGCTAATTCTAAAAGAACTCTTTGCAAAATTAGATGCTGAAAGAGAAACAAAGCAGAAGGAGATCCTTTGAGAAAGAGCTCCTCTCCTGAAGAAGTGTTTTTCACAAGGCACTGAGATAGCCAGGAATTCTTGCTCCTGCAGGAAACAGCTTGCCCCATTGCATAGGGTGGGGCCCTCTCTTATTTCTCTAAACACTTTTGGAGGAAAAAAAGAAAAAAATCAGGCTCAAATGCCAAAAGACTACTTTAACCCTCCAATCCCAGAACCCAAGGTCAACCAGAGGTCACACATGCAGTGCTTAAGCCAAAAGGTTGGCCTTCTCTCCAGGCAGTGTCTGTTCGTTCTGAAATCTATAGCGAAAATTGAAGCCATGGAAACACTGCTCACTCATTCTAAGTCAGAGCTACCTCTGATTTATTAAGTGGTATGAGATGCTGGTCAGGGCGTGAAGTTAAATATTAAAAGAGAAAATCAAACTTCTGCTCCCACCTCTACCCCTCCTTCTTGAAAACTAATTTAGACCATATCCAAGTTTTTATAGACATTCCTAATACCTTTGTGCTGTAAATCCTGTCTGATCCAACCTTCAAATATTTATGTAAACTGAAATATGTCTGAAAAGAAGTCAAAACAAAACAAATATGTTCCTCATCTTGTTACACAGGTCCCTCCTCCCTCATTTACATTCAAGTGTAAACCTCTCCAACTGGTTCCCAGCTGTTAGGGCTGGTTAATTAGTGATAATTGCAGAGACTATTTCTTTGAATGTGCTGATGGCCTTATGTCTTGCAACCAATTTAGCCTGGAGTTTTCAGCATGTGTGAAATGCATTGGTAGCAGTTTTTTAAAATCATTACAGATAAGGGCAGTTGGTTTACTCTCCCTACAACCTGCCCTAGCAATAATGAGTGCTTTTGATACAGCTTCAGGTTGGTCACAATGTGTTGTTCCTTAAGCTGTGAATTCAGGTTTTACTGTCATTAGAGTGAGCTGTTTCTCCTGGGATCATTTTGGGTGAAGTGCTTTAACTCAGTTCCAGATGCAGTTTGCTAATGATAATTTGCATCACTTGCAAGTTGTAGCAACCTCAGGATCTCATGGTCTATCTTTTGGCTCCTGATACCATGTAATTAGAGAGAGTGGAAAACAGGAAAGAATTTTAAAGTGACTGTACTCACATTACAGTTCTGAAACCCAAGGAAAGAAAAGAGGAACCATTATTTGTATTAATGAAGGAATACTCTTTGGAAGTTACCTGGTAACATTTTTTTTTAACATTTTATATTGGAATATAGTTGACTCACTGGAAAAGACTCTGATGCTGGGAGGGATTGGGGGCGGGAGGAGGCGGGGACGACAGAGAATGAGATGCCTGGATGGCATGACCAACTCGATGGACATGAATTTGAGTGAACTCCGGGAGTTGGTGTTGGACAGGGAGGCCTGGCGTGCTGTGATTCATGGGGTCGCAAAGAGTTGGACACGACTGAGTGACTGATTTGAACTGAACTGAACTGATAGCCTATTAACGATGTTGTGATGGTTTCAGGTGGGCAGCAAAGGGACTCAGCCATACATATACATGTATCCATTCTCTTCCAAACTCCCTTCTCATCCAGGCTGCCACATAACATTGAGCAGAGTTGCCTGTGCTATACAGTAGGACCTCGGGTAACCTTTTGATATGGGAATTAGAAATGAAAGTTAATGGTTTTTGCCCTCACAAAATTGATTTGTTTATGCAGTTTTTATTGATTCATCCAACATTTATTGAATACATTGTGCTATGTTTAGAGAGATGAGAATAAAGAAGAGTGGGTGGGGCACAAATCCTGCTTCAGGTGGTCACTCACATAACGTATCTTATTTGAGAATTACTGTAATCCTGTGGGGTATGCAGAGCCCGTGTTCATCACCCCATTTTATCAGTGAGGAACTTGAAGCTTGGAGAGGTTAAGTGACTTGCCCAGGATGACATACCTAATGAGAGCCAAGATGAGGCACCAAGGCTCTGACTCCAAGTCTAGTCTTTTTTCCTTGCGTGTATTGAGGTCTCAATGATAGGGAAGTAGGGAAAATGCAAATAGGCCTGTGAAAACAAAACAGCCACAGCTACATGTCACCCACCTGTTTAGAGCTGCACACACCAGAACTAGATCTTCTGGGCAGTGAATAGTGCAGATAAATAGGGAGAACGCTGGGCTGCTGGGGGTCCCTGCAGGCTTCACCCTGAGCACATTCCATGCCTCTGATACCTCCTTGTCTCCCCCAATACTCAGTACCCTGGTGTCAGCAGTACCCTTCTGTCTTTCCATGCCCCATCTAAACTGTACTGAGCAAAGCTTTGAAGAGACTAGGGTCTGTGTGAGCAGGATACTACAGATGAAGTGAATGGCATATGACACCTAAAGTCTCACAGGAGGACGATGGCAAATGATTTTCTTGTCTTGAACAGAGATCTGGAGCGAAGCAAGAGATGGCAGTTTTAGGAGTATTGGGCCAGGGTGGTAGTGCTGGTGGTGACAGCTCTGTGACCAGGATCAGGCCTTATTGGGCATATGACTTCTGCAGACAGCACTTAGGTTTGATGCTCTGCTGTCACCATCTTGAAATTTTTAATAATTTTTGAATAAGGAGCCCAACACTTTCATTTTGTACTTGTTGCTGTTCAGTCTCTAAGTCGTGTCCAGCTCTTTGTGAACCCATGAACTGCAGCATGCCAGGCTTCCTTGTCCTTTGCTCAAACTCATGTCCATTGAGTCAGTGATGCTATCCAACCATCTCATCATCTGTTGTCCCCTTCTCCTCCTGCCTTCAGTCTTTCCCAGCATCAGGGTCTTTTCCATTGAGTCAGCTCTTGGCATTGGATGGTCAAAGTATGGGAGCTTCAGCCTCAGCATCAGTCCTTCCTATGAATACTCAGAACTGATTTCCTTTAGGATTGACTAGTTTGATCTCCTTGCAGTGCAAGGGACTCTCAAGAGTCTTCTCAACCACCACAGTTGGAAAGCATCAATTCTTTGGTACTCAGCCTTCTTTGTGGTTCAACTCTCACATCCATACATGACTACTGGAAAAATCCATAGCTTTGACTATACAGACCTTTGTCAACAAAGTGATGTCTCTTCTTTTTAATACTCTGTCTAGGTTTGTTATAGCTTTCCTTCCAAGAAGCAAGTGTTTTTTAACTTTATGGTTGCAGTCACTGTCCACAGTGATTTGGGAGCTCAAGAAAATAAAATCTGTCAGTTTCCATTTTTCCCTCATCTACTTGCCATGCAGTGATGTGAGCCCTGCAAATTCTGAAGCCTGTCCTGACCACGTGTTTTACTTCATTGTTTATGCTCCTTTAGTGTTTGAATATTAGGCAATATTAGTACTATTGAGTATCAAACCCGTTTGAGTATTGGTATTGAAATTTAGTAGAGACCACATATACTCTTCAGGTTACAAGTTGGACCCACTAGAGAAGTCAAGGATGAAAGAGAGAAGAGGGATATATTTTTCTTATACATCAGGTAACAGAAAATAACCTTAGCTTATTGGACTAACAGGAGGGAAAGTACTAAAAGTACTCAATTCCTGGTTTTGTTTAAACCTATAAGCTATAGCAGTGATTCTCTGTGTAGCGAGAAGAGAAACACACTGAATTGAACTATTTGACCTATGCTTTCCTTACAGCGTGTCCAATATCCAGTATAAATAGAGACTTCTTATCTTGAATCCCTTGAATTTCTGAGATATCAGAGGAGTTGCATAGAATGGAATGCAAGAGATACTTGGCTTAAGAGTTATATAGAATAGACTTTTAGATCAAGATACATGTAGAGACAATCTGAGAGATTTATTCAGATACTTGGAACTTGAGTGGTAGGGCAGGTATTTGTTTAACTTCAATTAACAGGCAACAGAAATTGATTCAAGTTTGTAAATTTTCTTAGGGAAGTGCTGGCTGATGATTATGATGATAGAGAAATAAATAACAGCAATTGCAACAACAGTCACAGGTTCTATTTAGTGAGTGTTTTCAGAGGATAAGATGGTTGGATGGCATCATCGACTCAGTGGACAAGAGTTTGAACAGACTCCAGGAGATAGTGAAGAACAGGGAAGTTTGGTGTGCTGCAGTCCATGAGGTCACACAGAGTCGGACATGACTTAGTGCCTGAACAACTTGCCGAAGGAATTTTCAAGTCTTAACTGACTTAGAGCTTATTATTGTTATGAGGTTGCCACTTATATTATTCTAATTTGACAAATGAGGAAACTGGCACCGTACAGTCAAAGAACTTTGCTCAAGGATTCACAGTTGAAATGCTTTGCTGTTGGATTTTAACTGGCTGTCTGGCTCCAGCACTAATCTCAACTAAGCTGTTTTGCCTCCTAATGTTTTTCTGTTAATGCTCCTCCCAACAAATGAAAATATGCATAAAAAGACATTTTCCTGTGGTTTCAACTCTTAGAACCTAAGTCTTCATCAGCACTTGCCCCACCACTGATTCTAACCCAGATGGTTCAGGGGAGGGTTGAAACAAAGTAAATTTGAGTACTTGCTGATGTGGATTCTGATTGTAATGAGCAATTTGTGAGAAGGCGGGCAGGACTAACTGGAGAACTGTGAAATGTGGTCATCATTTTTGTCATTGACTCTGCTCCCTATAAAGTTGCTTGTACCTTTGCGCACAGTCAGAAGACAGTCCTGGCTGACTTGTCCCAAGTGGTCAAGGAGGGGCATGTTGAGTTCTTGGTGACTCATCAGTGCTCTCCAAGTGGGGAATCAGGAAATAGCAGGTGCATCCACATTGGTGAGACCCAGCCAGGAGTCAGAGGCCTCCACTTCTAGATTTCTAAGGAGTTGCTATTTCCCCATCTGTTTCAGGACCGTGAGTTCTGCTGCTTAGGTCTTCTTAATGGGCTGATGTCCTTTAAATAGGTACATAGTGTACCTCTGTTGATTTTTCTGAGGACTGCTGCTCTATCATCCAGTTCAATCAACTTAGCTTTGCACCATTCCATATAAAGAAACAGGTATTGAATTTCACTGGGACTTCATTTTAGGCTTATCTTGACCTTTATCCTTATGGTCTCTTAACTTTCAATAGGTATTCAGCATTTAAAATGCCTGCTTTTAAGTGGAATGTTTATTCAGTCTCAGGTACTAAAAGAAAGATTGGCAGTCCAAACAGATTTGAAAACAAAGAGGGAGAGTCAAAACAAATTTGAATAAAAGTTTGTTTGTGATTAATGTCTTTGAGTTTAGGCACTCAAAGAGTGCTTAAGAAGTCATTCTAACTTCTTTGCTGTTTGAGATTGGAAGGGAAAGAGGGGTTTTAGGATTGGATTGTACTCTGGGTCACTGAGTCGCTCCTGCCTGAGACCTCCGTTCTTTTATTTTCCTGCTTAGAGATTAGTTCTTTTTTCCAACATAAAGTTAGCAGGTTTGGGAAAACAGAATGGGTCTACTCTTTTGTCTTAGGTGGGTTTAGGAAGCAAACCCTGAGAAGAGGATTCCTGTATAAATGGTTAGTGATAAAGTGCCCTAAGGAGAAACCAGGAAGGGAGGGAAGCAAAACCAGGAGGGAAGCAGGACAGGTAAGGCTTTTAGAAATACTAAGGAAGCTTGTGACTTCAAGTGAGAAGCCACTCTTAGCTGGGTCCCAAGAGAAGCGCTAAAGTCTAAACTATACTGCAGTTTGTCCTAGCTCTGGGCAAGAGAGCTGGACTTTCACTTTCCTGCATCAGGCATTCATTAGCCCTGAGCCTTGGGTGGCAGGAATGTAAACTCCTAGGCACTTCCGGCTCTGGGTGCTTCCAGACCAACTGAAACTGACATTCAGGGTAAGCCTCTGCAGAAGATGGCAAGTGAGAGTAGTGGGAGTGAAGCTTGCAGAGCTGGGTGACAAGCACATAATTCCGGGTGGAGCACAGCAGAATTTGCTATAGACAAGGGCTTCCCTGGTGGCTCAGACAGTAAAGAATCTGCCTTCAATACAGGAGACCCAGGTTCAGTCCCTGTTTGTGAAGATCCCCTGGAGAAGAGAATGGCAATCTAACCCACTCCAGTAGGTTTGCCTGCAGAATCCCATGGACAGAGGAGCCTGGCAGGTTATAGTCCATGGGGTCACCAAGAATCAGATACAACTCAGCACCTCACACTTTCGATTATTCCTTTAAGCGTGGACCTTGGAGGAAGAGGGCAGTTGTATACCTAAGGGCTCATGGAGGGAAACTGTGCAGAGGAGTTCTGGAAGGGATGGAATAGACAAAATGTGCTTGAAAGCATGAAAAATAGCGAGAACCCCTCAAATCATGAAGGCGACAGGGTTTGGAGTCTTCAGAGCAGGAGACCCAGTGCTCTGCCTGTTGCTGGCAGCTCAGAGAGGTGGTAGGACCACAAAGGAGAAGGCTACCAGTTTTCATTAAGGAGCCAGCCTTGACATAGAAGCAGGACAGTCACTTATTTTTCAATGGTTAATGAGCATCTTAAGGCTGGTCGCAATGGAGAAAATCTGGAGGCTCTTCTGGGCACAGTTCAAACTCCTGATTGACCTAGATGAATAGAGAGATCCAAAATAGGGCTCCTGATCCCATTTTGGGTCAGAATTTTTGATAAGCGCAAAATGTACATTGATCCTTAGAGATCTCAGTTGAGCTCCTATACCTATAACCATTACTTTCAGCAAGTGGAACTCACAGAATTTACACAGAACATGTGTGTGTGTGTATGTGCGCGCACACACGCAGTTGCTAAATCGTGTTTGACTCTTTGCAACCCCATGGACTATAGCCCGCCAGGTTCATCTGTCTATGGGATTTTCCAGACAAGAATACTGGAGTGGATTTCCATTTCCTTCTGCAGGGGATCTGCCTGATATAGAGATCGAACCTGCGTCTCCTGCTCGGCAGGCAGTCTTTACTATTGCACCACCAGGGAAGCCCTATGCAGAATATAGCTAATTTCATTTCTTCTGAACACAGCTAATTTCTCCAATCCAGAAAGCTGGACCCTCTTGGACAAGTATGTTGATCATTCCTAGTTAGAAAACAGTCTCAGTTTAGTAATTATTATGCCCAGTCCAATGTTGTAAGAAAAATGTACATTTCCTTTCAAGGTAAGACTTTTCCCTATCACTGCTGCCCCATCCCAAATGCAGACCTCCAGTGGAGGAGGAGGAGGACATTTGCTTCTCCATTGTGTTGCCTTGTGTTTCTCAGCCCTTCTCATCCACTCTCTGGGCTGCCTCTGGCTCTTCCTGGGTTGGAGGCAGGGGAAGGAGAAGAGAGAAGGAAGCAGGAAAGTTCTGACTTAACCAACACTGTGAGAGGTATCTGAGCCTGCAGGTGGCTAGCCAGCTCTTTTCGGGGAACTTTGTGAGTCCTGCAGTTGCGGTCTGTTCATTCTGGGAGTGACTTTGTAGTTCTCCTGCTGGTGGCTCACAGTTCCTCACCTTGGGATTCCTGATGGCCTGCCTTCCTATGGCATCACTTTGCCCCTCCAGACAGTCCTCTTGGCTAGGATGTGAGATGATCTCAGGCCATCTCTGTCTTTTGTGGCTAATATCTGATCCACAAGAAACACTCATGTCTCTTCTACTCTGAGTGTCTGGGAGCACTGTTCCATCATGATGCAGCCATGCTCTTTAATTCATTGTGACAGCAGCCTGCTAGCCTTTACTACTTGCCCTTCACATGTCTCAGCCCTGAGACAGACATCAACCATATTCAGGGCACATGGATCAGTCTCTTAAGTAGACCACTTATGACCCTTTTCTTGACTTCAGGTCCAGGGAGACTGCTCTGACCCCTACCCCATGGGACGGGCAAGAGACTCAAGAGTGCCGCCATAGTTCTCTCCCCAAATCCTCCTATCTTAAATGACCATTTATCTTTCAATTTAGTGGGTTTACTCTTAATGTGATAAAGGGCTAATAATTTTTAAAAACTGGTATGTACATACTGCCTTTGCAAACTCTATTCTGAGCATCGCATCTCTTTTTGAGTGTGGTATCTATTATCTGGTCCAATGAGGCTAAAAGAATTCTGTCTTAACACTCAGTCACATTGTACAAGAGATCAATGAAGAAATGTTACACTTATTGATTCTGTCATTTTTCCAGTGAACACTGAGTACTTTCATTGTGCTGATACATTTAGACTAGATGTATGGCTCCATATGGGCTTCCCACGTGGCTCAATGGTAAAGAATATGTCTGCAATACAGGAGACCCAGGTTTGATCCCCGGGTCTGGAAAATCCCCTGGAGAAGGAAATGGCTACCAACTCCAATATTCTTACCTGGAAAATCGCATGGACAGAGGAGTCTGGTGGGCTGTAGTCCATGGGGCTGCAAAAGTGTCAGACATGACTTAGTGACTAAAACAACAACAACATGGCTATATATAAGCATACATTATATAAATATGAAGTCCCTAGTATGCATGAAAGTATAGGTTACTCTCAGTTGTATATGTTGAGTGGTAGTTTTGTGGGTATTCAGTATGAAATAAATATATTAGTTAATAAAGAGGACCCATGGATTAATGATGAGAATATGTCATAAATCAAAGATTATAGCTTACCCAATTCTGTGCATCCAAGTTAAAAAAAACTTAAAGTTCTTTGGGGAGCTCTGAGTCCAGACTCTAAATACAATAATCACCAATTTGTCAAGTATGACCATGTGCTAGACACTATGTTAAGTGTCTTACAAACAGAATCTCATTTAGGCCTTTTAACAACCCGATGAGGTTAAGTACTGTTTTTTCCCCCATTTTACAGATAAGGAAACTGAATCCCTGTAACTTTCTCAAATTCCTCTGGCCAACTGTGGAATCAGATTCAGGTCTGCCTGACAGCCAGCTCACTCCCATATCCCAGATGGGAACTGTTCACGTTCATCTGGTGTGCTACAGGCTAGAAGACATGACCTGTTGGAGTGGAGAGGGCTCTGCAGTCAGTCAGAGCTGGTTTCTGAGTTGGCGTTGTCATTTATTAGCTGTATGATTTGAGTCAGTTTCCTTAATCTTGACCTCTTGATCCCACCCATGAAGTAACTGCTGCTGCTGCTAAGTCACTTCAATCGTGTCCGACTCTGTGTGACCCCATAGATGGCAGCCCACCAGGCTCCCCCGTCCCTGGGATTCTCCAGGCAAGAACACTGGAGTGGGTTGCCATTTCCTTCTCCAATGTGTGAAAGTGAAAAGTGAAAGTAAAGTTGCTCAGTCGTGTCTGACTCTTAGCGACCCCACGGACTGCAGTCTACCAGGCTCCTCCATCCATGGGATTTTCTAGGCAAGAGTACTGGAGTGGCTTGCCATTGCTGTAGAGGATAATAATATTTACCATTCAGGATTGTTATGATATGAAGTAATGACTTTGAAGCAGTTGGCATATGGAGGCCCTCAAAAATCATATATATTATTGTTTCCATTCTTACTCTTCACCTGAAAATGTTTTAAGAGCACATATAAGGAGACAGGCCAGGTTTGGACCATAAACTACAGTAATCTAGGACTTTTTGGTTTTGGGAATCAGGCTCCAATGATCTAAGACTTATCTTTACTAGGGATTGTTCTGTTGTGGTTCTTAAGTGACACTGTGTACACTTGGGGAAATGCTCAGGACCCCAAGCAGTTCTTTTGGACTCGAACTTCTGAATATGGCATTCTTCTTCCCTCCGGAAAACGTACAGTCTTCAGTACCCCTGGATAGTACATGGTGGTATTAGGCAAGACCTCCTTTTGGTAACAGAGTGGTTGGATTGTGGCTGACTTGGCATGATAAAGCTGTTGAGTCTCTCTGTTAGGGAAAGGAGAGGATCCTGGGACGTATTCCCCAGTGTTCTCAGCTGACACTGAAGAAGTAGTAGCTAGAGAGGGCAGATTCAATCTGCTATTTTTCCACAGAGCCGTACAACCTTGTCCTCCCTCTTGTTGCCCTCTGGCATCTGAGATGGTGACAGGGGCATAGCCACATAGAACTTGAGTTGTGATAGTACAGTTGCTGCTTCTAGCTCTGTCCCCAAACTTCCAGCTGTTATAAGTCTCTGATTTAGAGCAGGAAAGCCAGAAGAGTTAGGAAAGCAGGACCTAGCAAAAAGAACAAGGAACCGCCACCCCAGGCCTTCATTCTCACACTTCTCCATTGATGGTATTTGGATATTGGAATTGGGCTGTGACATCTCCGACACCTAGTCAGCAGGCAGATTCCTGAAGCTCCTTTCTGTTCCTTCCCCACATGGCTCCTTTTCTTCCCCTCACTTAAGTTATTCATAGAACCTCTTACAGATCTAAGAAACTAATTGTGAAATACCTTTGTGATTACAGTTCAGACATCTAATTAGAAGCAAGGAATTAAGCTCCCAAATACCACAAAATGAAAGCTTGAGATTCTCCTAACAAAACCTCTGCTTTCCACGAATGGGGGCTGACTCATCCATCCACCTTCTGCTCCCCAGCCCTTGTTTTTCATGCTGAAGTCAGCCAGTTTCTTTACCTGGATTTGGAAAACTGCTGAGGTCTGGTTCAGCTTCATTCCAAAATTGTCTATCAATAGCAGGGACCTGGAAAGTAACTGCCTGTTGCAGGGAAAACAGGATAAGGGCACATTCCTTGAGTTTGAGAGTCTCATGAAGACCGTCAATACTGTGTTTCTTCTAATGACAACAGACTAAAAATGGACAATTAAATATGTAGCAGAAGGACTATCTTGCAGTTGTGATTTCATTTAAAATGTATCTAGAAGACTGGGCGATACTGAAGTATGTGACTTATTTCCTTCTATGAGTTGAGATAAAATGGTTCTAATTTTCTTGCTGTTTTTCTGGCTTTAGGGCCCTGTGAAAGAATGTTTCTTCTCTTGCTTTTGGTGGGAATTGGATGTTTGTCGATTTAGCATATGCTTAAAATATTTTGGCTTTGGAAAACTGCACTGATAGCCTTTTCCCTCTGGTCAACATGAATCTCATTTTCCTCCAGCTCTCATAGCTTGTGGCTCCAATACAACATTTCTCATATTCTACTTTATTCTATGGTGACTTATATTTCTGCTTTCCTCATGTATCAGATATACAGTTCTATGTGTGGAAGAACTGTATCTTATACATCTTTGTACTCACCTGAGTCCAGTCTGGTACATTATGTAATGTAGGCATTCAATACATCTTAAATTAAGTTGAATTCTGAAAGATCATACAGAGAAGGGGGAACTCTGAGTGACAGCAACAACCATTTTTGTAGCAGATGCGCCAGGGTTCAACTATGGACAGCCTGTACCAATGGACAAGCTCCTGCTTCTCTTTGCCTGTAGGTATTCTCTGGCCATGAATGTGAGCTTGGAAGCAGACAGATTAGACTGCAGGTGCCAAGAGTATTGCCTGAGAAGCCACCCTCAGCCAAGGAGGGACAGACCTGGCTAGATAAGTAACCCTGCTTCCTTACCTTCATTCTGAGAAATGTTCTATGCAGTTTCTTAGAGGGTTTCCTATAGCAGGAAGTTCTGATTCCCCAATAGCAGTTGCTGCTTTTTTCTTTTTTTTTAATTCAAGTATACTTGACATACAACTTTGTGTTAGTTTCAAATCCACAACATAATGATTTGATATTTCTATATATCGTAATCACCACAATAAATCTAGATAACATCTGTCACCAAACATAGTTACAGAATTTTTTTTCTGATGAGAACTTTTAATATTTACTCTCTTAGCAACCATCATATATGCTATACAGTATTATTAACTATAGTCGCCATGCTATATACTATATTCCCATGACTTGTTTATTTTATAACTGTAAGTTTGTACTTTCTGCTTTCTTTTACCCATTTCACCCACACCCCACCTCTGACAAACACAATCTGTTCTTTTTTTTTTAATTTTTATTTTATATTGGAGCACAGTTGATTAACAATGTTGTATTAGTTTCAGGCATACAGCAAAATGATTCAGTTATACATATATGTATATCAATTTTCAAAGATTTTTTCCTGTTTAGGTTATTACAGAATATTGAACAGAGTTCCCTGTGCTATACAGTAGGTGGCTGCTGTATTTTAAATATAGTAGCATACACATGTAAAGCCCAAACTCCCAGTCTTTCCCCCTGCCCTTCCTTCCTGGTAACCATAATTTCTTTCCTAAGTCTGTAAATAAGTTCATGTGTAGCTTTTTTTTTTTTAGATAATCCATATCATGTGATATTTGTCTTTTTCTGACTTATTTCACTTATTATAATAATCTTCAAGTCCATCCATGTTGCTGCAAATAGCATTATTTCATTCTTTTTAATGGCCGAGTAATATTTCACTGTGTTAGGTGGACCAAAAAGTTTCATTTGGGCTTTTCCATAAGATCTTATTGAAAACTCAAATGAACTTTTTAGCCAACCCAATATATATATTCCATTCCGTTCCGTCACTCAGTCGTGTCCGACTCTTTGCGACCCCTTGTACTGTAGCCTACCAGGCTTCTCCATCCATGGGATTCTCCAGGCAAGAATACTGGAGTGGGTTACCATTTCCTTCTCAAGGGGATCTTCCCGACCCAGGGATCGAACCCGGGTCTCCCGCATTGGAGGCAGACACTTTAACCTCTGAGCCACCAGGGAAGCCCAATATATATGTACCACATCTTTATTCATTCATCTGTCGATGGACACTTAGGCTGCTTCCGTGTCTTGGCTATTGTAAACAGTGCTGCAATGAAAATTGGGGTGCATGTATCCTTTCTAACTATGTTTTTCTCTGATACATATCCAAAAATAAAAATAGAGCTTCCGTATGATCCAACCTGTGCTCTATATCCATGAACTTCCTTTATTTTTAGATTCCACATATAAGTGATAGCATACAGTATTTGTCTTACTCTGTCTCACTTATTTCCCTTAACATAGTGCCTTAGAATTCCATCCATGACTTCGCAAATGGCAGGAGTTCAACAACTCTTATACACACACATACGCTCCATATTTTCCTTATCCATTCATTTGTTGATGGACACTTAGGTTGTTTCCGTATCTTGGTTATTGTAGATAATTCTACAATGAACATGGGGGTATATATATCTTTTTGAGTTACTGCTTTTATTTTCTTTGGATAAATACCCAGAATGAAATGGCTGGGTCATACTGTAGCTCATTTTAAATTTTTTTTGAGGACTTTCCATACTGTTTTCCATAGCAGCCACACCAATTTAGATTCTCGCTTATAGGACAAGAATTCCCTTTTCTCCACATCCTGGCCAACACTTATTTTGTCTTTTTGATAACAGTCATTCTAACAGGTGTGAGGTAATGTCTCATTGTGTTTTTGATTTGCATTTCCCTAATGATTAGGGATACTGAGCATTTTTTCATGTATGCCATCTGAATGTCTTTGGGAAAATGTCTATTCAGATCTTTTGCTATTGTATTAGTTCTTTACAGTTTTGGTTTCCTTTCCTGTACAGAAGCTTTTTGGTTTGATATAGTCCCATTTGTTTATTTTTGCTTTTGCTGCCTTTGTTTTCAGTGCCAAATCCAAAAAAAATTATTGCCTAGACCGATGTTATGAAGTTTACTACCTATGTTTTCTCCTAGGGGTTTTATGGTTTCAGGTCTTACATTCAAATATTTAATCCATTTTGAGTTAACTTTTGTGTATAGTGTAAGATAGCGTCTCAGTTTCATTCTTCTATGTGTGATGTCCAGTTTTCTCAACACTATTTTTTAAGAGACTGTCATTTCCCATTGTATATTTTTGGCTTCCTTTTCATAAATTAGTTGACCATACAGGCATGGGTTTATTTCTGGGCTTCCTGGTCTGTTCCCTTGATCTATTTGTTTGTTTTAATGCTGATATGACAGTGTTTTTTTTTAATGTATTATTTTAATTGAAGCATAGTTGGTTTAAAACTTTTCAGGTATACAGCAAAGTGATTCAGTTATATATTTTTAAATTCAGATTCTTTCCCACTATAGGTTATTACAAGAAACTGAATATAGTTCCCTGTGCTATATGCAGTAGGTAGGTACTTCTTATTTATCTGTTTTATATATACTAGTGTGTATATGTTAATCCCACATTCCTAATTTATCCCTCCCCTCCCCTTCCCTCTTTGGTCATCATAAGTTTGTTTTCTGGGAGTCTGTCTCTGTGTTGTAAATAAGTTCATTTGTATTGTGGTTTTAGATTCCAGATACAAGTGATATCATATGATATTTGTCTTTTTCTGACTTGCTTCACTTAATGGTAATCTCTTGTTGTTGTTCAGTCGCTAAGTCGTGTCCTTCTCTCTGTGACCTCATGGCCTGCAATATGCCAGGCTCCCCTGTCTTTCACTGTGCCAGAGTTTGCTCAGATTCATGGCCATTGAGTTGGTGCTGCTATTTAACTATCTCATCTTCTGCCACCTTCTTCTTCTTTGCCTTCAATCTTTCCTAGGATCAGGGTCTTCTCCAAGGAATTGGTTCTTCACGTCAGGCAACCAAAGTATTGGAAATTCAGCTTCAGCATCAGTCCTTCCAATGAATATTCAGTGACAATTTCCTTTAGGATTGACTGGTGTGATCTCCTTGTTGTCCAGGGGACTCTCAAGAGTCTTCTCCAATGTCACAGTTTGAAAGCATGAATTCTTCTGCACTCAGTCTTCTTTATGGTCCAATTCTCACATTCGTACATGACTACTGGCAAAACCATAGCTTTGACTATATGGACATTTCTCGGTCAAGTGGTGTTTTTTATTTTTAACATGCTGTATAGGTTTGTCATAGCTGTCCCTCCAAGAAACAAGCGTCTTTTTCCACGACTACAGTCATCATCTACAGTGATTTTGGAGCCCAGAAAAATAAAGAGGTACATAAAACAGGATTCTGTGAATGAATCTAAAGCTTTTTGGAGCTTTTGAATAGGGGGAGAGTGAAATTCTATTTCTAGTCAGGAAATAGAGCTGATACCTCATAGGGGGACTCAGAGTAGAGAAGTAGAAGTTCAAGCTTAGATCAGTACTTGAGGACTTCACTAAGGAATAGAACCACACTCTGTTTTAGACCAAATGACCAGAAGAGGAACATGATGTCGTGGAAGAAAGGGTTTCCAAACTCAGAACACAGAAATCTTCAGGAGAGGAGTGAGAAAGAGGCACTGATCACGTGCCACAGGAGGATTAAAGCCTGGATTGGTGAGGACACTTGATCCATATCTGAGAGTCCCTTGGACTGCAAGGAGATCAAATCAGTCCATCCTAAAGGAGATCAGTCCTGAATATTCATTGGAAGGACTGATGCTGAGGCTGAAGCTCCAATACTTTGGTCACCTGATAAAAGAGCCAACTCATTGGAGAAGACCCTGATGCTTGGAAAGACTGAAGACAGGGAGGAGAACGGGATGACAGAGGATGAGATGATTGGATGGCCTTACCAACTCGATGGACATGAGTTTGAGCAAGTTCTGGGAGTTGGTGATAGACAGGGAAGCCTGGTGTGCTGCAGTCCATGGGGTCGCAAAGAGTCAGACACGACTGAGTAACTGAACAACAACGAAAGAGGGTGGGGGACAATGGGTAGAAGAGGATCTTGGGCTGCATTCCAAATAGGAACACCATCTTAGGCTTGGGTCTCAAGCCCCAATGATCTAGAACTTGTCTGGTTTTGGCTGCTTTATATTTATTTCTTAGTAAAAGTATGTGCATGTTACTTGTATCAGCTGAAACATAGGGCCAAACTGTGAAACTAGTGTTCTTCTACATATCTGTCAACACAACATCTTAACACATCCTTAGTCTTATGACTGGCCATGACACAATCCCAGAGCCAGGAACATGTGATAAAGAGAAGGGAGAAGGCCAACAGACAGAATGGAACAGATCTGCTGTGTGCATATGTGTTCCTTCATGAATAAACTCTATTTGGTTACAAGATCTGTTCCTGGAATCAGTTTTAAGGTATTGTGTTAAGTGCACTTTCGGTGCACAGATTTGAAAAATAATGGCAAATCCCTCCTCTAGGTTTGACAGTTTGGTAATTGGTGAGGTGGTTTCTTTGGAAAATGAAGCCAGGTCCCTCCAAAGGCAAAAATAAAACAAAACATTATTCATGAGCATGCGAGAGTAGGTAGATGGTATTGGAAGATCTCGGTTCTAATTCACCAGATCTGGGGCCTTGGGCAAGTCTTTACCATATGCCTCTTCCTTCACCTGTAAAACAAGGGGTTGCCAAGCCATCCTGAGTAGATCTGGGACCCCAGATCAGATGACTGGGTCTGGAGAGGCTGGATTCATAGCTGGCCAGAAGAGGCCTGCCTATGTGGGCATGTTCTTTGGCCAGAGCTTTGATTCAGCACATTTAGTTGTTTTGGCCTCTGCTGAGATGAGGAGGTAAGAATATTTCTGAAAGTCCTTCTACTTGGAACTATTTGGGGTCTGATACAAGTTCTGTTTATATGCTTCCTTTCCCTTCTCCTTATCTGTTTCTTTTCCTGTGTTCCATCAAAAAACAGTCAACTTTGTTGAAGTGTAAGTGAATATCTTTGGTTTCAAGATGATTTTTCCTTTTTAAATATGTCCTGTGGAGAGTTGTAGAGGGGAAAAGTAAGCTGGGTTTGAACAACGGAAGTGAGAAGCCTGTGTGGGCCACCTTTTTTGTCTGACCCACACCCATACTCTGGGTTTCTGCACTTTGGGAGTTCTTCTCAGATTCTCTAATATATTTTAGTGCTATGATGGCAGGGCATGGTGGATTCTTTCACACATGTAACTGGACTGTTGGCCATAGGAGGGTACACAGACTTATTATAAGGTGTTCAGTTCAGTCACTTAGTCATGTCCGACTCTTTGCAACCCAATAGACTGCAGCACGCCAAGTCTCCCTGTCCATCACCTACTCTTGGAGCTTGCTCAGACTTATGTACATTGAGTCAGTGCTGCCATCCAACCATCTCATCCTCTGTTGTCCCCTTCTCCTCCTGCCTTCAATCTTTCCCAGCATCAGGATCTTTTCCAGTGAGTTAGTTCTTTGCATCAGGTGGCCAAAGTATTGGAGCTTCAGCTTCAGCATCAGTCCTTCCAATGAATATTCAGGACTGATTTCCTTGGGGTTGACTGATTGGATCTCCTTACAGTCCAAGGGACTCTCAAGAGTCTTCTCCAACACCACAGTTCAAAAGCATCAATTCTTCCATGCTCAGCTTTCTTTATGGTCCAAATCTCACATCCATACATGAATACTGGAATAATCCATAGCTTTGACTAGACAGACCCTTCTTGGCAAAGTAATGTCTCTGCTTTTTAATATGCTGTCTAGGTTGGTCATAACTTTACTTCCAAGGAGCAAGTGTCTTTTAATTTTGTGGCTGCAGTCATCATCTGAAGTGATTTTGGAGCCCAAGAAAATAAAGTCTGTCACTATTTCCACTGTTTCCCCGTCTGTTTGCCATGAACCGGTGGGCCCAGATGCCATGATCTTCGTTTTTTGAATATTGAGTTTTAAGCCAGCTTTTTCACTCTCCTCTTTCTCTTTCATCAGGAGGTTCTTTAGTTACTCTTTGCTTTCTGTCATAAGGGTAGTGTCATCTGCATGTCTGAGGTTATTGATATTTCTCCCAGCAATCTTGATTCCAGCTTGTGCTTCATCCAGCCTGGCATTTCACATGATGTACTCTGCATATAAGTTAAATAAACAGAGTGACAATATGCAGCCTTGATGTACTCCTTTCCCAATTTGGAATCAGTCCATTGTTCCGTATCTGGTTATAACTGTTGCTTCTTGACCTCTATATAGATTTCTCAGAAAACAAGTAAGGTGGTATCATTTTCCCATTTCTTGAAGAATTTTCCACAGTTTGTTGTGATCCACACAGTCAAAGGCTTTAGTGTAGTCAATGAAGTGGAAGTAGATGTGTTTCTGGAACTCTCTTGCTTTTTCTATGATCCAATGGATATTGGCAATTTGATCTCTGGTTCCTCTGCCTTTCCTAAATTCAGCTTGAACATCTGGAAGCTCTATGTTCACATACTGTTGAAGCCTCCTTTGGAGAATTTTGAGAATTACTTTGCTAGTGCATGAGATGAGTGCAATTGTACAGTAGTTTGAACATTCCTTGGCATTGCCTTTCTTTGGGATTGGAATGAAAACTGACCTTTTCCAGTCCTATGGCCACTGCTGAGTTTTGCTGGCATATTGAGTGAAGCACTTTCACAGCATCATCTTTTAGGTCTTGAAATAGCTCAGCTGGAATTCTATCACTTCCACTAGCTTTGTTCATAGTGATGCTTCCTAAGGCTTACTTTACTTTGTACTCCAGGATGTCTGTCTCTGCTGCTGCTGCTGCTAAGTCACTTCAGTTGTGTCCAACTCTGTGTGACCCCATAGACGGCAGCCCACCAGGCTCCCTCGTCCCTGGGATTCTCCAGGCAAGAACACTGGAGTGGGTTGCCATTTCCTTCTCCAATGTGTGAAAGTGAAAAGTGAAAGTGAAGTTTCTTAGTCATGTCTGACTTGTAGCGACCCCATGGACTGCAGCCTACCAGGCTCCTCCGTCCATGGGATTTTCTAGGCAAGAGTACTGGAGTGGCTTGCCATTGCCTTCTCTATGTCTGTCTCTAGGTGAGTGATCATACCATCATGTTTATTTGGGTCATTAAGATCTTTTTTGTATAAATCTGTGTATTCTTGGCACCTCTTCTTAATATCTTTTGCTTCTGTCAAGTCCATATAAAGAATCCTTGGTCTATTCTGTACTCAGTCCCCTAACTAGAGGTATATGTTTCACAGTTCCATGCAGGAAATTTTATTCTAGGCCAGCTTCCTGCTGCCCCCAACCAAGTTCTTGTATTTTTTTTCCCAACTCTGTTCCCCATACATTTCCCTGTTAGTTTCTGCACTGACTTAAGTGAATAAGTATTACTTTATAAAATTCCCTTTCCCATTCACTTTTCATGGGCCCTAGGGATATTTGTTGTCTCTGTTGTGTTTGTGGTATACTGAGAAAGATGTTATATATGGTTTCAGTTCAGTTTAGCTCATGTCTCTTTGCGACCCCATGGACTGCAGCACTCCAGTCTTCCCTGTCCGTCACCAACTCCTAGAGCTTACTCAAACTCATGTCCATCGAGTTGGTGATGCCATCCAACCATCTCATCCTCTGTCGGCCCCTTCTCATTTGGAAAATGAGATTTGGAAAATGTGATGAGCAGATTTAAGCTATTTGCATAAGGCTGAAAAGTGGAACCCTATCTACAGCTCCACCCATTATCATCATTTTGGAAATCAAAGCCCCAGAAGTTGATGTGTGTCTTGAGTCTTTGTGCTGGGTCCTACCCAATCTAGACTCTGAATGCTTTTTCTCCTTAGACTTTATGCCTATGAAGCTGGCTTCCAGTTATCTAAGAAGTCATGGTTCTATACTTTTCTCAGACCCTTTTTATAGGCTGCTGCTGCTGCTGAGTTACTTCAGTGGTGTCCGACTCTGCGCGACCCCACAGACGGCAGCCCACCAGGCTCCCCTGTCCCTGGGATTCTCCAGGCAAGAACACTGGGGTGGGTTGCCATTTCCTTCTCCAACGCATGAAAGGGAAAAGTGAAAGTGAAGTCACTCAGTCGTGTCTGACTCTTCGCGACCCCATGGACTGCAGCCCACCAGGCTCCTCCATCCATGGGATTTTCCAGGCAAGAGTACTGGAGTGGGGTGCCATTGTCTTCTCCTTTTATAGGCTACTGACTATAATTTTACAATCTTGGTGAAACATAAGCAACATTCAAAGTTTTTAGCAAGGAGTCTTGTTATGCTGGGAGACAAGGGGGAGGAACCCTTTGGCTTATAGTTGGTCTACAGAAAACTGTTTCGAGTTTACTATTACTACTGACATAGTTGCATAATTATATAAGAAGACAAGTTGATCAATTTTGACCATTAAGATGTATGATTCTGAGCCCCGTTTTCCTACCAGTAGTGGCCAGAGTGGACTCTTTGGTTCCGTTTTGTCTATTTTAACCGTGGAACCACATAGCAATTGTGTTTCAATATATTTGAGTACCTACTGTGCTCTTGACACTAGAGTCACCCAAATACTTATGATACACCCTTGCCTTTAAAGGAAAGCTGACTTGACTTTTCCTATGTGCTGATTTTAGTGGATTTAGAAAATGGGAGTTGCTGGGGGTGGTTTTTATTGTTCATGTTGGAGGTAGCATTGCTTTTAGGAATCTAATAGCTCTTTCACTGTGACCCATGATTATAATAATGCCCACATTTGCATAATACTTTGCAATGATTTTTCGTATTTAATTTCATTTGGTCTTCACAACAGTTCTGTGAGGTAGGTTGCCAGAGTATCATTACTGTTAATTTACAGATGAAGAAACTGAAACAAGGAGAGGTCAATAGCTAGCAAGTGGTGGAATCAAGTCTCACCAAGTCTCAAGCTCTGATCTTGTGACTGCTAATTCAGAAGTCTTATTGCCAGTCTGCTTCCTTCAGAAAAGAATGAGGAACAGCACAGTGAACCCACTGAGGGCAGAGAGCTTATCTTGGTTCCCCCAGGCTCCTCCCTGCTCTAGCCCCTACCACATGGTCTGGTACACATTAGGCAATAATAATGCAGGTTTATTGAATGAGATTGGCAGGAGAAGAAGCGGGTAACAGAGGATGAGATGGTTGGATGGCCTCACCAACTCCATGGACATGAGTTTGAGCAAACTTCAGGAGATGGTGAAGGACAGAGAAGCCTGGCGTGCTGCAGTCCATGGGGTTGCAGAGTCAGACATGAGTTAGCAACCAAACAACAACAATTGAAGATCAAGACCTTTGACAAGAGAATAAAGATATGGCCACCTTCTCACCTTTATATCACAGACTGTAAATATTCTGATGACAATCTATTCAGCTTTGTTCTGGCCCACTAATTTGTACTGAATTGCCCATAAGTATTTGTTTGTATGGAACATTCATCGCACAGCTGTCTAGGGCATTCTGGGATAGATGGGAGCCTGAAAATATTGCTGCCAACTTTGCAGAACTGTCCACTCACATCATAGCCTATCTTATCTTCAGTCCTGTGACAACTTTGAGGACTCCGTTAAAGAATTTGGACTTCATGACTGCTCCAGAGCCCAGCCAAGTAAATAGTTTTAATAATCTCCCTGTGAATGTCATAAAGGCAGGGAGTGGGTTGGGGTTGTCAGCACTGTCTTTTCACAAATACCACTACAGGGGTAAACCAGGTACTTGCCTGAAAGTTCAGAGTAAGAAAATGCTACTCTTGTTACCATCTTCCAAAATCATCTTCAGCAGAGGAAATCTATTTTAAGCTAAAATGGGCATTTTCCCCCATCTGAAACCGTAGTCGCTCAACTTCGGGAAAACTGGTTAACTTCATGTAGGTGACATCTGATGGTTTTTCCTTTTGTCTGAGATGAATTTTAATTTTCTGTAAGACACAACGTGGAAATCCTTCAGTGGGTGTCCACTGACCTGAGCTATCCAACTAGTATTCAGAAAGTATAAAATCTATTTCATATGAGTCTGTGTTCCCATTCTGCCTCATCAGCAAGGAAGAAAGGGAACAATTATTTGGTGATAATTACTCTGACGGCAGTAATCTCTGGCAGCTGCTAGAGAAGAGACATAATTGCCTCCTACCACCCCCTAACTGTTTAGAATAGAGCTCTGAAAGCTTGATAAGAGGAGCTGAAGATGTGTGAACAACCTCAAAATAACTTTTTATTCACTTCCATCACCCAGGCTTTAATTAAACACAATTCATACCTCTTCAGAGGCTTGAGATGATGTATGTTAGAGGACTTCATAAAGGGGAAGGGCCATACAAATGGTAGATGTTACTATACATTGTGTATTTCTTCTTCTCCAAGTCAGGGGCCTGTCAGGGCTGTTGCTCTAGAAGCCCGCTTTTTCTTCCAGTGGGGATGAGACAGAATTGCAGAATTAAATTTTTTTCTGAAAATTTGGGGAGAGGAATTTTAAGTGGAAGATATGTGAGTGCAGATAGAAGATAAAATTTGGATAAGTACCACTGAGAGGGCTTTCTTTTTTATGCTTCAACTTCTTTTTCCCATGGAAATGAACTCTTCCATCAGCCTTTCTAAAAGGGAATTTTCAGTCTTTCACCATTTTTCTGTGACATTTATCTCTCTCTCACTGCAGGATTTGGAAGTAGAACCCTGCTAATGCACTACTGTAATTTTTCTAGTGGGTCTCAAAATGGCAAAATGGGGGCAAAGAAGGAGGCAGTTGGAGTCAGGCTGTTGGTGACACAGACTGAGTTGGTCTGCTTTCAACGTTATAAATAAATATGCCTATTTTTATATGTTGCACACAAGCTTTGGGTGCATTTTAAAAAATCTGATAAAAATGTTCTGGTGTAGACATTCTTCTGCTCATTCTAAACTGCTTCATTAAACACTTTAATCATAAGTTGTCAGAAATTTTCAGAAAGTCAAAGGGCCTTAAGAACACATTTGAATTTATTCAATAAAAGCCAGAGGCCAGTTAGGACAATTTTTGTTGTTGAACCCTTTCTACTTTTCTTCATCCCTACCCCAAGCCTAAAACTCCTGATTCCTACAGAAGTTGTAAAATATCCCTTCCATTTCTGTCCTCCTCTTTCATCCTATGATTCCATTTCACTGATGCTGCTCAATCTGTTATTGCATTTTCTGGCACATCAATTTTATGATATGGTTGATGGTTGAAGGTTAAGAGTGTGGCTGTAAAGAACAAGTTTACCTCATGAGCCTTGTGAACCGTGGAACACTGTTGTAGGCTTCTTGAAAGGGACGTGTGGATCCATGGGTATATTGGCATGTAGGTTGACTGTTCTTGCCTCAAGAGTCTACTTCTAAATCGGGACTGTTGATTTATCAAAGTAGGAATGTGTCAAGGTGTCCCTGAAAAAAGTGCCATACTCCCGCCCTGCTGAGTAATGCCACAAAAAAGCACTATCTCTTATAGTTGTTTTATGGCTGTGACAGAATGAATCTGCCTTCCTCTGACTACCCCTCAGAGGATAACCTCTGTGAAAATTCCTTACGTTTCTGATATTCTAAAACAACCCTTCTCAAACTGCAATGAGCACCGGAATCCCTGCAGATCTTGTTGAAATGTGGATTCTGATTCTGGGGTGGGTCTGAGACTCTGCATTTCTTTTTTTAATTGGAACATAGTTAATTTAGAGAGTTGTGATAGTTTCAAGTGTGCAGCAAAGAGAATCAGTTATACATATATATTCTTTTTCAAAATGTTTTTCTATTATGGGTTATTACAAGTTATTGAGTTCTCCTTTGCTATACGGTAGGTCCTTGTTGTTGACCTACTTTATATATAGTCGTGTGTATATGTGAATTCCAAACTCCTAATAGCTCTCCACCCCCCACCCCTCCATCCTCCTTGGTAACCATAAATTTGTGTTCTGTGTCTGTGATGAGACTTCATTTCTAATAACTCCAGTGATGCCAGTCGTTCTGGTCCATGGGCCACACTTCGAGTTGCTCCATGAGATGCAGCCATGGAGAGATCCCCTATCTGGGACCTACATTAAGTCCTTTGGGGGTTCATCCTGAGCCTTCGATGTCGGAAGTGGGCCTCCTTCAAGTGCTTTAAGAAACCTAGAACTGTTGAATTTAAACAATCATTTTGTTAACTATTTAAAATATAGTTATTGGTAGAGCATATTTCAGAAAAGAGTCTTACTATGCATTTTTCTTTTTAATACATTTAAGCATATGACTTGCTATTTAGCAACATCAGCCATCTCCACCTTTTTATTATTGCTAACGCTGGGTTGGAAGAAGCACAAGTTGGAATCAAGATTGCCGGGAGAAATATCAATAACCTCAGATATGCAGATGACACCACCCTTATGGCAGAAAGTGAAGAGGAACTCAAAAGCCTCTTGATGAAAGTGAAAGAGGAGAGTGAAAAGGTTGGCTTGAAGCTCAACATTCAAAAAACGAAGATCATGGCATCTGGCCCCATCACTTCATGGGAAATAGATGGGGAAACAGTGTCAGACTGTATTTTTTTGGGCTCCAAAATCACTGTGGATGCTGATTTCAGCCATGAAATTAAAAGATGCTTACTCCTTGGAAGGAAAGTTATGACCAACCTAGATAGCATATTAAAAAGCAGAGACATTACCTTGCCAACAAAGGTACGTCTAGTCAAGGCTATGGTTTTTCCTGTGGTCAGGTATGGATGTGAAAGTTGGACTGTGAAGAAAGCTGATCACCGAAGAATTGATGCTTTTGAACTGTGGTGCTGGAGAAGACTCTTGAGAGTCCCTTGGACTGCAAGGAGATCCAACCAGTCCATTCTAAAGGAGATCAATCCTGGGTGTTCATTGGAAGGACTGATGCTAAAGCTGAAACTGCAATACTTTGGCCACCTCATGCGATGAGTTGACTCACTGGAAAAGACTCTGATGCTGGGAGGGATTGGGGGCAGGAGGAGAAGGGGACAACCGAGGATGAGATGGCTGGATGGCATCACCGACTCTATGGACATGAGTTTGAGTGAACTCTGGGAGTTGGTGATGGACAGGGAGGTCTGGCGTGCTGTGATTCATGGGGTCGCAAAGAGTCAGACACGACTGAGCGACTGAACTGAACTGAATGTGCATTCTCTTGGTCCATAGTACAAGTTTTCTGGGAAACACTTGTTTCTTGCTGGGATGACTGATAATGACATTCCCTTGGTACTGATGATGAGCCCACAAATAGATCTAGAACAAATATTAGTCGGTGGCCTATGGTCTTCTCCCATCTCACTCCACATGTCACTTGGAGTCATTTCTCTGTCTCTTCTCTGTAAAGGATGAGTGAGTGACTTACAAATAATTTTTCTTTATCCCCCCTAAAATGATTCCAATTTCTAATGAGTGTGTGTCTGTCAGAGGGAGAAAGGTGAAGGTAGGGTTCTCTGTGTGTTCCCTGCCTAGAAGCTTTCTGAACAACGTCCTTTTGGGTTTTTATGGAGGCTGTATTTCATAGGCATGGCTGATTACATCATTAGCCATTGATTTTATTAATTTATTAGTCATTGATTGAACTCTATCTCCAGTCCCTCTCCCCTCCCTGGAGGTCAAGGAGGGTAGAGCTGAAAGTTCCAACACTCTAACCACTTGATTGATCCTCTTGGCAGCCAACCCCCATCCTTAGGTGAGGTCCTTACTGAGTCACCACAGTAACATAACAAAAGACCACATTATAGCTCTCATCATTTAGGAGATTTCAAGGGTTTTAGGAATTCAGTGCTGGAAACAGTGGAAGAAGGTCAAATATATATTTATTATATATCATAATATCACTCCCCCAAAGATAGAATCTGTATCCCTGTGTGAAAATTGGTTAGTAGAATCAACTTCTATAGTTCAAAGTTTAAATAGAAGAAAGGTTATCCCCATGACTTAAAAGAAAAACATGCTGAATTTTCCTTTTCCTTCCTTAGTCTCAGGAGCAGTGGGAATAGACTCCAGATTATAGATTTCTGGAAAAAGGAATCTTCCAGCCCTTCCTCTTCCATTTCCTCCCAAGCTCCCTCTGCCTCCTTTCTCAAGCCCCAGAGGGGTACTGGGAAGGTGGGGAACGAAATTTGCTTAATCTCTAGGAAGCCTGTAGAGTTTGTGGTCTGTGGTAAGTGGGAGGGGTAGTTGGGGAGTGAGGGAAGATCCATGCTGTTATTCCCACAGCTTGTGGGATTAGGAGGGTAGTCCCGTCAGGCTGGAGGACTGCGGTGGGCAGGGAGGTTTTGAGTTGAGACTTGTGAGTGGGCTTGGAGAGAGGGTATGTTGGGGTCCAGTATGGAATGAGGTTGGAGCCCTTGACACAAGGGAGCCACTGTGCTGGTGCTCCCCACACTACCGGATGGAGTCCTTATTACCACAGTTGCGTGAAACTGGTCCTCAGGGCTCCATTTTCTAGGCAGGAATCCACAGCTGAGAGAGGTAAAGCAAAATGCTTGGGCCACTGAACTTTAAGTAGCAGAGCCCATATTTGAACCCAGGTCTCTGTTGCTGTAAATTCCTTGAAATCCTGCTCAGGAAAGCAGGGCTTTATGGGAAATAATAAGACGTTTTGTAATTGAAGGCAGGTGAATAAGGCGTCAGGCAGGCTAAGCTCCAGATGCCAACACTGGTTCTGTTTATAGTTTACATTTTTAAAAAATGTACCTTTACATTTTTTAATATCTTACTTAACACATCTACTGGTGGTTGAGAGACCCTAGTTTTTGCAGAAAATGAATGAAGTGCCTTTTCAGAATTCCCTTTGTGCTCTGCAGAGCTGGATTTCTAAATGTCACATGGTCTGCAGCTAGCTACAATAGCACCTTTTGGCAGACAGTGATGTGGATGGCACATCCCTCAGTGCCAGGGGCCAGGGCCTCCCACAGGATGTTTTAAAGAAGATCATAGAAGGCAGCTCAGTTTCTCTGTGGCCAAACCACAAAATGTTAAGGTTTCCTTAAAGTCCCGGAATCCCAAAGGGTGTAGGCAATTCCTGTGAAAGAATGCTGAGCTCTGTAAAATGCTAAAGGGAGGAACCAGATCCCCTGGAGGTATAGACACCATTTATCTAGGGAGGGAATTTGGTGGTAATTGAATTCCTTAAATGTTCATTACTTGGATGAGCTTGCAGGTGTGGAAGTTATCTATGTCAGTATCACTCAGACTTTGCTGTGCAAACGAATCACCTGGGGATCTTGTTTCACCGCAGACTGTTTTCCTGGGTCTGGGGTGGGGCCTGAGAGCCTCCATTTCCAAGACCTCTCAGGTGATGCTGGTACTTCTGGTCCATGAGCTGCTACACTTGGAACAGCAAGTATTATGCCTCCCTGCATCATCCACGTTTCTCTTCTCTGTTGTTCAGTTGCTAAGTTGTGTTCGACTCTTTGTGACTGTGTGGACTGCAGCACCCCAGGCTCCTCTGTTCTCCACTATCTCCCAGAGTTTTCTCAAATTTTTGTCCATTGGTTTGGTGATGCCATCCAGCCATCTCATTCTCTGTTGCCCCCTTCTCCTCCTGCCTCAATCTTTCCCATCGTCAGGATCTTTTCCAATGAGTTTGCCCTTCGCATCAGGTAGCCAAAGTACTGGAGCTTCAGCATTAGTCCTTCCAATGCATGTTCAGAGTTGATTTTCTTTAGGACTGACTTCTTTGATCTCCTTGCTGTCCAAGAGACTCTCAAGAGTCTCTCCAACACAATTAAAAACACCAATTCTTCAGTGCTTAGCCTTCTTTATGGTCCAACTTGCACATCCATACATGACTACTGGAAAAACAATAGCTTTGACTAATACGGACCTTTGCCAGCAAAGTGATGTCTCTGCTTTTTAATATGTTGTCTAGGTTTGTCATAACTTTCCTTCCAAGGAGCAAGCATCTTTTAATTTCATGACTGCAGTCACTGTTCACAGAGATTTTGGAGTCCAAGAAAACAAAATCTGTCACTGCTTCCACTTTTCCCCATCTATTTTCCATGAAATGATGGGACTAGATGCCATGATCTTAGGCTCAGTCAAGATTCACTTATTTTGTGATAACTTTCTTGAAGGGGCAGGACAGACAGCAAAAAGGAAATCTGCAGAATCTTCTGAGTAGATCTCAAGGAATCTGTTGCAGCATGGTATGGATGTCAAGAGGTGTTGTGAGAACCACAATAAAATATGGCAGTGGTTTGTAGTCAAATAAGTTTCAAAAGTGTTGGGTTGAAAAGTTCAACAGATTTCATTATCTCATGACTTCTCAGAACCTATAATTGGCTACTGTGCCTTGTGACTTTCACAGGGGAACTTTCCTCAAATTCGTTTGCCCAAAGAATACTATTTTGGGGACCACATTAAGAGGAGAATGTTCCCCAAGACTGGCTGTTTCAGACATTGCCATAGGTGACCACACGAGAGGAGAAACTCTTGCCTAAAATACTGTGTAAACATGGAATTGCTCTTATTCTCCATAGGCTAAGAGCAACTAAAACTTTCGAAATAAAGATGAGTTAAGCTGGGGAGTGAATTCTCTGTGGGTTCCATGCATGAAGAAGGCTAGACCTGTGACTTTGGAGAGGGATAATTAATATAAATGGATGAGGAAGCAGGTTTAAAAAAAAAGGAAATGTTTTAGATTAACAGGGATATGGGGCAGGATGGAGTCAACTAGAAAATGCTTGCTTGTGGGGTGCAGTTAGCTAGGGGACTTACTCCATGAGGCTAGCCAGAGTAGGGTATGGAGAAATCCAGAATACAGGAGAGGACCAGATTCCAGGCAGGTGTTATTATTATTATATATTTTTTAATGCCCAGTGATTGAGCCCTTGTCCTTTTAGGGGAAATTTCTGACTTGACAAGGCAGAGCCTTCTCACATACAGAAGCTGAAAAGGATGTGCCATGTTTTTCTTCGCCTGTTTTTCCATTAGGTTCCTGGCATGGTGGCCTGGGCTCCCCGATCAGAAGTGCCTGTCCTGTGTTTCACTCAGAGCGAAAAGAGGTGCCTAGTGGACCCCATCCTGATGAGGAAGGACAGCGGTGATAGAACGTTTAGTTTCCAGAGGTAACAGGGACTGTGATTCCATAGCCAATGTCAAGTGCTGGCTACGTACAGAGTACCCATTGCTGGGTCTGTGCCCTTTGTGGGTGGCGGTAGCATCTCACAGCCCTGTGGCCCAACTCACAGCATTGTTCTTGGTAGAGAGCTTGAGCTTGATTCCACACCATCCTAGGAATTCTGAGGTTCCCATTTGCTTTTCATAGCTTTTCTGCTTAAATGAATAAGTTGGTTTCAGATGTTTTCAGTTTATAATCCTGACAGACACAGGGGATGAGTGGAATCTCACCACTCAGCTTCAGATAGCCCCAGAGAGCATTTTCAATCTGAATTCAGATTTAATCTGAAATCTGAATGTGAATTAAATTCACGTTTAATCTGAATTCTAGGGTGGATTTTGGGATTTATGAAGGAAGGTTTGTGTGGGCTGAGCGTCAAGGTCAAAGACGCCCTGGGAGCCCTGGTGAGCTGGTTAGGTGACAAGAGAGGTAAATAAATGAATATTACTGAGTGGGCACTTACAAAGTGCCAGCTAGATGCTTTTATCTATATTTTTCTTAACATAACCTTGTGAATTGTTATGTTCATTTTGCAGAAGGGGAAGCTGAGATATGGAGAGTATAATTAATTGTCAAAATAGTAAGTTTTCAAGCTGGCATTCCAGCCATGTCTGACTCTACTTATCACTACATCAGGATGTTTGGTCCACAGTTATTGACAGAGCACCTTCCATGTGGCAAATATGATGATAATCCTAGGTTACACCTGCCTTCATGGAGATTAAGATCTGCTCTAGGAGATTCACACTAATGTACCTGCAAACTAGGAAGGATTAACATTCAAAGGAATTAAAATGAGAGTATGTAGTAGGGACGCCTAGGGGCTTCCCTAGTGGCCCAGTAGTAAAGACTCTGCCTGCCAATGCAGGAGACATGGGTTCGATCCCTGGGTTGGGAAGGTCCCCAGGAGAAGGAAATGGCAACCCACTCCAGTATTCTTGCCTGGGGAATCCCATGAACAGAGGAGCCTGGTGGGTTGCAAAAGAGTTGGACACAACTTAGTGACTAAACAACAACCATAGGGAAGTCTGGCCTCAATATATATGTGTGAAGGGGAAAAGTTTTCCCTGAAGAGGTGTCCTTTGAGTGGGGTTTCAAGGACTGGGTAGGAGGTAACTAGGTTGAATGGAAAGAGGGAGAAAGGCTTTCCGATAGGGAGAATTAAATACAAGACAGACACGTCCCATGCTTGTTAGAACCCTGAGATTTCCTGCAGTATAGCGCACTGCCTTTGTGGATTCAGTGATCATCTGCTCTACTAAAGATGGATACAGGAGAGCAATGAAAGAAAAAGAGTCAGAGTTTCAAAGCTGGTATAGAAGACAGAGGAAAAACCTTATTCTTGGTACAAATGGTCCTGGAACCAGCAGTTTACATAAGACCTGCATTATTCTATCGTGGGAAATAAGTATCCTGCTGATTTCCGAATGATGAATGAGAAATAGGGATGAACACACGATGCCCACCCCTATTCCTGGCCACAACAGTGCTAAGGTTTTTGCTGGGTGCCACAGGGAGGCAGGAACCACAGTGAGGTGAGAGAAGGTGCCACAAAGTCTGGGGAGCCCTGTCACCCATTTCTGCATGGACTTAGGATAGAGTCAGATGAATTGAGCTGCTGGATTCCATTTCTCTGGACACTGCCACTTTCCATTTCTGATCTGGGAAATGCTCCTTGCCAAGGACATGTTACAGAATGATACTGGAAATATTATTCTTATTTTACTTACAAAAATCTGAAGTCCAATCAGATATTTTCTAAAAGCTAAAATCTTCAATCTCTGTCTATGAAAATCATGTGACAGACAAGGCTCAGCTTCAAAGTCACCTCCTCCAGGAACCCTTCCTTGATTGTGTCAAACAGGTTTTGTCTTACCGCCTTGGACTTCCCAGTACTCTGAGGGCACTATTCTTGGGGCACATACCAATCGTGTCTGTGTCTTATGGTAGTTATTTAGGTCCATGTCTTCCCAGCCCATTGCAAGTCTGAGTAGAGGAACTATGTATCACATGGCATTGTAATATCCAAAGTGCTTTGTGCATGGGAGATTCTCTCTGAAAAATCTCCGCGCAGAATGGAAACTAAAATTTGATTTTCAGTGAAAGCTCGCTCTTATTTTTTCACCCATTCAAGTACCTATTAAAGTACAGAGTACATTTTGGAGAGAGTTAAAAATAGAATTGAAAAGATAGGACTTGGTATATATGCCCTGGTTTACTGCACGGAATAATTAAGGAAAGGAGCCCCTCCCGTAAGTCTTTCAATAAGCCACTGAAGAAAAATATGAAATAGGAAATCTGGATTCAAGTCCTGGTCCTGCTATGTGCTTGCTTTATGAGCTCAGGCAAGTCACTTTACCTCTCTGAACTTGGATTTTCTTATTTGTAACGTGTGGGAAGTGCTGTATCTAACTTGTGGGATTTCAGAGAGAACTCAACAAATAGCACAGAGGTGCTTTACCCCTTCTCCCTCCAGGGTACTTCCTGTGGTGGATGCTAACAGAGCAGGGCCAGGCAGAGCACTGGCATCCTTGTCTGCATTCTCTTGCTGCAGCCAGGAGAGCACATGTAAGCCAGTCGTGCCCCCTGCACACTTGGACTTGGAGGCTGGCGCCATATTTCTCTGCTTCCGTGCAAGTGTGCATATTTCTCTGCTTCCGTGCAAATTATCAGGCAGGACAGTTTGTCCATTTCCTAGTCACTTTCACAGAAGTCAGTTGGTGTCATAAATTTTTATAACTCATTTGTCCTCTTGAAGTGGGTCCTCATGTGGAATGAAGACACTAATCCTCTCATAAAGGACTGCACCTACTTGTGAGGAGAAATTTTCTGTGAAAAAAACACACACATGGGTCTGGGGTATGAGACGGGGTTTGTTGGTAAGGGCAGTAGCCAGACCCACATGTGTTGGGGTACGAGCCCTGTAGTCAGCAGCTGTGGCCGCAGCTTGGGAAACTGCACACTTCACTTGGGTTTGGAAAAAAGCATCTTGCACAGTCATTCCGAAGAGGAGCCTCCAGGGGACACTTCCCCAGTTGGATATTCGGCTCCAAGCCTGGATCCAGGCTTCCCCCTCCATCCCTGGTGTCTGGGATTCAGAGAAACCCAGACATGCCTGGAAGAGCTTGTTTGTGGCGAGTGAGTTAGGGGCTTAATCTATGAGGCTAGCCAGAAATCCAAAATACAGGAGGGGGCAGATTCCAGGCAATTGTCTTTATTTGTTGTTGTTTTTAATGCCGAGCTTTGAGAACAGTTTCAACTTAGGATGAGGACTGGGTAAATTCTTGGTTTCAGAGAAGATACTTTTAGGTATGCGGGGAAAAAAAATAGGAGAAATCAAGATGCGAAGTCTGCCTTCCATTGGTCGGGGTCTGCCTGGGCTGTGGTGTTAAGGGGGTTAGGCAGCCACTGTTGTTTCTGTTGCTCTGGCAACCAGAGGAGAAACACACTACGCCCAGTGCAGGTGCACCAGGGTTAGTGGGCCCGTTTCCTCCCAACAGCCCTGGCCGGCCCGGAAACAGCGACCTCGGAACTCCTCCAGCATGGCTAGCTGAAAGTTTCGGGGTGTGGAGACCAAAATGCGGAAACTCTCAATCCGGGAGGCTTTGCCTACGGGGGCTGCCAGCCATGGCCCGATGGTGCCCTCTCTGTCAGCATGGGAAAGCTGGATCCAGGGTTTGGAAGGGTCAGCAGGATTGCCTGCCTTTCCCTGCTTGGCTTTCCTGCCTCTGGCAGCTGCAGCCCCAGCAGTTGCGTCCTGCATCCCATTGAGGAAGCTCAGTACAGGGTCAGACCCAGGTCTTGTAGCTCCACCCTTGAGCTCTGCTGAAGAGCTGCACAGCAGGGAGGGTGTTAGGCTCCCTTGCTCTGATGCCTGCCCTTGCTGAGCCCATGGATCCTCACGGAGTCACTCTGCTCTCCACAACCCTGGGGCTGTCCCTTGTAAGGGGCTCAGGGTGACAGCCTCTAGGGTCAGACACAGGTTCTATGGGGGTGGAAATAGTCAAGCCTACTGTGAGACTTGTGAGAAGGAACTCTCTGTGAATGTAAGGTCACACCTGGTACTTAGCAGGTACTCAATAAATGGGACTTTTGCTCCTTGCCCAAGTGCCAGAATTTAAGGTGCCTTTATACCTCTCTGAGCCCAACCAGGTGATGCGGTGGTAAAGAATCCGCCTGCCAGTGGGCGAGATACCAGAGAGGCAGGTTTGATCCCTGGGTTGGGAAGGTCCCCTGGAGTATGAAATGACACCTGCTCCAGTATTCTTGCCTGGAAAATTCTGTGGACAGAGGAGCCTGGCAGGCTA
Organism: Moschus berezovskii; assembly: GCF_049115385.1. Classification (NCBI taxonomy): domain Eukaryota; kingdom Metazoa; phylum Chordata; class Mammalia; order Artiodactyla; family Moschidae; genus Moschus; species Moschus berezovskii. Next base: position 54,744,064 of record NC_142477.1, on the reverse strand, counting down.
CAGTTCACAGGGTTGCAAAGAGTTGGATATGACTGAGCGTGCACAGCACAGTCCTATACCTCTCTGAACCCACTGCTGGGACCATCCCTTTACCAGAAGTTTCAAGACTGAGAGCATTCAGCCAACCCAGTCCATCAGCACATCCTGCAACTTTCTCTGTTCATATCTAGAAACTTTCTCCTCCTGCCACCTCCACTGTTACCACCTGTCCCAGCACCACTATCTCTTGCCTGGATTATTGCGGTTGCAATAGTGAGAAATAGAGGTTATCGGAACAGGCAGGAAGATGGAAGGGAAGTAATTGAAATAAGTTCCTCCATCAAGCCCCATATGGGAATGGAAGTTAGCATCTGCCCATAAGGAGGTGAAATAGAGGCATCTACTGGGGGACGGGAAATGTCTCCCATCAGGACACTCTAACATGGTCTGGCAGCTTCCAGTGAGGTGCCAGTTTCCCCTGTGACTCTCTGGATCCTTTCCTCTCCCTTGTAGTTTTCATTAAGACTTGCTGTAGAGATAAAAGTAAAAATTCACCTTACATGAGAAACTATGAGGCCAGCAGGAAAGTAAAAACCCTGCCAATACCTACGAACTCAAATCTTCTCAAACTGAACAGACTCAGAGTTGCATCTGGAGTTGTGTGTGCTTGGCAAACATAAGGTGGAAACCCCTCTGAAAAACATCTGACAGGAATTGCCTCTTCATGAAATGTGAAAAGAAGCTCCCACCCAATTATTAAGAGGCTGCTGAAGAGGAAAGAAAAAGTTTGTGCAGCTAACACAACACGCGGCTTGCCAAAATCATCCTGCCCTAATTCTCTTGTCAGCAGAGTCGCTTTTCCAAAGAGCAAGTAACTCATGATTGGATTGCTTGATTCTTCTGGCCACTTCTGCCGTGCACCTCCCACCCCACCCAGGACCCCCTGCCTGGACCTCACCCGCCTGTCCGTGTTTTCACTGGTGGGATATTCTTTGGGGCTTGAAACCTCAGAAATTCTGTTGAGAGCACAATGATCCAGGCTCAGGATGTGAATGGCCACGAATGTCATATTGCTTATCGTGCTCTGTGCAACACCCAGCAGCTGCTGGCGTTTAACAAGGCAGCGGCACAGGGTTCTGAGAATAGTCCTGTGTGTGCTTTGTTTGTGCATTTTGCAGCTGATTTAAGAGCAAGAAAGGAACAAAACCGATCTGATGCCTTTACTCCAGAGATCGTCCACATCCTTCCTCGGACAGGAAGAGCAGGTGACTGGGACACTGAACATTTGGCAAGCTGGTGGCTTTCCTGCATTGGCATGCTTTGCCGGGGTTTTCATGAAAAGACAATGACCTTTACAGAAAACAACGACCTTTGGAGAGATCTCTAAACCCTGGCAACTCATCGGCAAGTTTAGTTCCAAAAGCGTTCTTCTTGCCTTTCCCAACAGACTTGAACAACTAGAAAGAAAGGAAGGAACTTGAAAAAATCACCCAAGTTTTTGGCAAACCTTAGGCGCTCTTTTCCCCCACCCTGTAATTAAGGCAGAAGTAAACAGTAAGAGAATATAAAATTGCAGCTTGCTCTGGTAATAGGTGCCCAGGTGGAGCTGCTGCTTGTACAGACCTGTGTCTTGATACAAAAAGGCAGCCTCCCTGGGGAGCACTCCAATGGGTCCCTAGATCTGATATATCAAGATTAAGACATGAAAATTTGGAGCAGAGTGACAAGAAAGGGTGAGTCACCTAGGTATCATTTGAAAAAAAAGATTGTTTTTCTTTCTCTGGACCCCTTCTTGTTTTAGGAAGTCATCTCCTGAATGTACTGCCTCATCTCAAAGAGCCTTCTGGGTCCAAGGAACCCAAAGCACTTCCTGTTGAGCAAAGTATGTATGACGACTTTCCATCAGGCTGGCTTGCTCTGTGTGCTGCCTCTGGACACTCACCAGCTGAGTGACCCCACTGAACTGCTTACCTTCTCTAAGCTTCCATTTTCTCAGCCCTAGAAAGAGAATAGTACTTACTTTGTAGAGTGCCTGTGAGGCTAAAATGAAACAGTGTAAAGTGCCTTCTACATAAGAACCACCTAACCACTGATGTTGCATGTGTCCATAGTTCATTTCTTCTTACTGTTAGGTAGGACTCTCTTGTGGCTCTACTGCAATTTGTTTATCCATTCAGCTGTTATTTTGACATTTGCGTTCCTCCCTGTTCTTGGCTATTACAGATAAAACTGCTACTATTTGAGTACAAGTCTTGTATGATCAGTTTTCCTTTTCTCTTAGGCAAAATACTTAGGAATTGCTAGATCATAATATGTGTATGTATAGCTTTTAAGGAAAAGGTCAAACTAATTTCTGAAGTGGTTGCACCACTTTACATTCTCACCAGCAGGGTATGAGAGTTCCAGTTCCTCCACAACCTTGGTATGGTCATTCTTTCTTATTTCATCCACTCTAATAGGTTGTGTAATGGTGATTCACATTTGCTTTGTGTTGCACTGAAACATAGGTGAACATTCTGCACCATTCATGTGCTGCATTTGTACCATTCATTTATTACATACTGAATATGCCACAAAACTCAAATACTATCTGAAGACAAGCAGTGGTGAAATTTAATCCTCGGTGCATAGTTGGTTGCATCTGACTCGGAAGATTAACTGAATTTCAAGCAGCAGCAGCCTAATGACTCAGTGCTGTTAGCCCCCTTAATTTTCTTCCCATCTCTCCTACTAAAGCCAAATAATTACTGTGATTTCATTACTTCATCTATGAAACCAACAATAATCCTGGTCAACATCGTCTTCTGCTCTTGTTACTAATACTAACAAATATCATGAGATTAGCAAGTCTATTAATTTTGCCCTTGTGTTTATAATAATGAGGTTAGTGAAAATTTGTTCATTCCTTGTTAGGATCCAAAAGAGAGGACCTATAGGAGAAATTTAATTCTAATCTTAGTTCTAGGAATAGCTTTGTTTTTCTTGAACACGTGGTTTGTTTTCATCTGATAGATGCTGGAAATAGTGGTGTTACTTTTTTCACATTGGTAGCCAAGAACCCAGAGCCAGATTTGTCTTCTGTTCCACAGCAACTTGATAAGATTTATCTTATATGTTTCGTAAACTAACTTTTGCCTGACTCCAGCTTACCTTCCTATTTAATTTTCTATTTGCTTTATTTTTCCATACTCGGTAAAAGATTTTAAATGGAAGTGATTTTATTTTTAAAAAATATATGTTTATAGTCAGAATTCAAAGGCATAAACTGAGTTTTCCCTCACTCCTCTGCCCCAAAGTCACCTGGTTCCTTCCCCTGGGGCAACTGCTGTTATTACTGCTCTGTTGCATGTCTTTACTGAGATCATCTTTGTGAATATAGGCATATTTATAGGGTGGCTAGCATGTGTTTGTACGCAGTTTGGTGAATGAGTTAGAATTCGTAGGGTATAGGCAGTGACTTTATTTCTGCTCGTCCCCTGGCTCCTGAAATTTACTTTCCTGGTTTCTTGCCTGCCCACAGATGAATTCTCTGGTAGATCCTTAATTTCTCTAGTCACTTTCTGGTGTTAACAGATGGCTTCACTTTCACTAAAATGTCTGGACTAATATGGAGTAAAAACATCAGTCTCTGTTACCAATGCAAACATCTCCCCTTCTCCAGCTGGGGCCTGGCTGTGGCTCAGCTGTTCCCAGGCGTGTCATCTGACTTCCACCAACTCCTAGCCTTGCTCTTCGGCTGCTCCTCCACTCTCACCTTGTGACCTCTGGCTCTTCCAGGGGTGGTGGACTGGGTGGTTTACACCTTTACTTTGAGGAGCGCCTTTGCGCTGTAACCTCTTCACCTGTAGATGTAGAGAAGTGGGTGTGCATGGGAGTCTGGGGGTTTATATCATCCCCCTTTCCCTGAGTGGGGCTTCCCTGGTAGCTCAGTTGTAAAGAATCTGCCTGCAGTGCAGAAAACCCGGGTTTGATCCCTGGGTTGGGAAGAGTCCCTGGAGAAGGAAGTGGCAAACCATTCCAGTAGTCTTGCCTGGAAAATCCCATGGAAAAAGGAACCTGGTGGGCTATATACATACAGTCCATGGGGTTGCCAGAGTTGGACACAACTGAGAGACTAAACCAGCACATTTCCCTGACAGTCAATGACTGAATGGAACAGAATAACAAAAGCCTAGCCCCCTTGCTGCGAAACAGACAAACTCTGAGAGGTAATTTATATTCTAGTGCCCCTGGTGGGATTAGCCTGGGAGACTGGGACTATGCCTGAAATATCATAGCCCCTTCCCTTCTCCTACCTGGTCAGGTTTCCCCCACCCTCTTAGCAGATTCTTTATGCACTCTTTGATAAATCCATTTCTTTCACAGGAACCCGCATTTCAGGGTCTGCTTCTTGGGAAATAACATAAGACAGCAACTGTCCAAATAGTGACTCTCTCATGGGACACTGTCAAAAGTTCCTCAGCATTCCCTCACTAAGGCCCCTCCAACCACAGTTCTCTTGCCTTACAGAAGTCTGCTGGGGCAGAGCTACCTACAACGCTCTCCTCAGGTCCTGGCCTCCAGGGTCCATCCCTTGGACTCTGGGTTGGGGTCTCTAACTCTGAACAGAAAGAGCAAAACTCAGTGTTGAGTCATCATCACACATCTTCTCTTCTTCACCTTAAAAATACTATGAATTATATACACATGCTCCGGATTTGTACCTTCCACTGTATAAATAAATACCCACACTTGTTCTGGTTGTTCTCCTTCTAGTTAATTGGATGAAATACACAACCAGTCATTCTTTAATGAGGACGTTTTATTCTTTTGGTTGGGTAATATTTGTTTCTTGTAGCTTTCACAAATGAAAAGCTATGGCCACTGACCTCTTACATTTTCAGAAAAGTTTACCCATTGATTTTACATTTCTGTTGGTCGATAATAAAATTCTTAGGTCACACTTTATATTCCTGAGAACTTCTTTGGCTTTGCTTTTCTGTTTTCCAGCACTGTTTTTTTTCCACCTCTATTAAGTGACTTGATGGTTGTTTGTTTGTTTGTTTTTCCAGGATACTAAAATGATTCTTTAAAAAAATTTTTGTAGCCAGTTGTGCTGTGTTTCCCCGCCACCCGCCCCCCCACCAGGGACAAGATATATCTTTCAATTTGTAAATTTAAGTAATTCCTCTTTGGGGGAAAGCTACCGTCTATGGGGTCACACAGAGTCGGACACGACTGAAGTGACTTAGCAGCAGCAGCAGCAGCATATAGCTTTTTAAACCAAAGAATCAATTTTGTTATTCAAAATGTTACACTCCTTGGATTGGCTGGTGGAGCTGGATTTAAAGAATTCTGTTGGATCTAACCCTCTAGAGAAGGACCTCCTCATCCTGGGGGGCTGCCACCTGAGCAGAAGTCACTTTGAATTATATCTTGAAATATTTTACTGTTCCATTATTGGGTTCTCTTCTTCAGGGATACCAATTTTGCTCATGTTTTCTGACTTAGTCCCTTTCATATTCATCATCTTTTTTTTTCTTTTTTAAACTTAAAAAAAAAATCTGCTTATTTCCATGATGTTTTACTCACTTTTCTTGCCATGCGTGCATGTTCATGCTAAGTCACTTCAGTCATGTCCAACTCTGTGCAACCCTATAGACTGCAGCCTGCCAGGGTCCTCTGTCCATGGCATTCTCCAGGCAAGAATACTGGAGCAGGTAGCCATTTCCTTCTCCAGGGAATCTTCCTGATCCAGGGATCGAACCTGGGTCTCCTGCATTCCAGGCAGAGTCTTTACCATCTGAGCCACTAGGGAAGAAGCCCAGTTTTTGTGATGCTAGAATGTTTTTCTCCCACTTTTTTCTAAATTCCTTCAGTCCTTATTTCATCTACTTCTGTCTTTTTATGTTTTCTCTCAATGTTTGTATCTCTATTCTGTGTTCTTGGTTTGCAGTGGCAATCTTGAATATTTTCTCTTTGCTAAGGAGCATATCACTGTGTTATCTTTGCTTTCTACGAGTTCCCAGGAATCCCTAAAATAGTTGAACTTCCCAAGGATGCTGGATTCAAGTTCCACTCAAGAAGCAACAAGGACCAGTAGGCTTGTGAGCTGGGCAGAGTTTTGTCCAAATCATGACTCTGCTACTTACAAGTTGGGTTATTTTGAGGATACTGGTGTTTCTGAGCCTCAGTCACCTCATCTGTCAGACAGATATGATATTGCTTCATAGTGTTGTTGTGAGGATGAGATAAAATTAATAATGCAAAAGATCTAGCTCAGAGTCTGGCTTATGTTCCCTTTCTGTTTTGTATTTTTTCTGTCTAAACTGATGGATAGGTACAAGCTATTTTACCATAACAAGAAGAGACTTTGTCTTAAAAGCTATTTAACTATCACACTAAAGCACCCATTCCAGTGATGGTAGTAGAAAATATTTATTGAAGGCGTACTATTTTCTAGGAATTTTGCTAAATTTATTCCATATATTCTCATTTAACTATTCACCCTCTCCACGAGGTATGTCATGTCATTATGTTCGTTTTACAGTTGAGGAAATTGGGCCTTGAGTAATATCCTGCTCAAGGTAGTGACAGAGCCAAACTCTAACTTCAGTGACCAGGTCTTAATCACTATCAGTATTGTTTATGTCTTCTGATCTTCCCATGTGTTAGGAGCAATAGCAGAAGCAAAAATGTGTGAGTTATTATGCCTGGTTTGGGGAGGCTCATAAATGCATGTGTACCCGTTGCATAGTTTCATAAAAATGCAATTAGGTCCACATGCCTAGTACTCAAAGTAAGGATTCTTATTGTCAGATAGAATGAAATTTGAGACTTAGAAGATACCTTCTTCTCTAGGGATTAGATCCTTGAACTAGAATTTTTCATCCTTATCCTCTATTTCTTAGGTGGCCTAGTAAAAGTGAGTGAATTCTAAAGCACTTAGATTATTGGGTTTTCTCAGAATGTGGGTGTGTTATAAATGTACCTGGAGTTTGTTCAAATCAGGTATGGTAAGACACACAGACACAAATGATTGTCACAAAGAGAGAGTTTTGTATTCACAGATCTGTGGAAACATGAGATAGCACAGCAGGCCATGCAGGGCCACACAGGAAGCAGGATGAATCAGGAGGCACAGAGGGCAGGGCAGAGCATGGCTGGAGTCTTTACTGTTATTTTTTTTGGGTGGGGGGTAGGGAGGAATGAATGAGGCAGGGAAGGTACATTGAATAATTTGGATAATTTAGGTACATTCTGGGCTATAAGAGTGGTTGGTCCCTAGATTTCTGATACCTAGCCCTGGCGTGATTTAGGGTAGGGGGAAATATTGGCTTGGTGTGTGAGAATTTGATAAAGGATGTGCTTAAGGGTGTAGACTCTGAACTGGTTGGCTAGTTTATTAAAGGCTTGCTTCCGGGGAAGTCATTTGCTGTCTTTGGGAGATAGCTAGCACTAGAAGGGGCAGTCTCTCCAGGATCAATGCCCCAAATACCAGAGCATCAAGATTGTAGAAAATAAGAAAATTTGGTGAATGCCGTGGGCATCGTGCTTGTATGTGTGTGAATGCCGCAAAGAAATGAGTGGTATCTAGTGCCCTTCTTGGGAGTGGGGAGGAATGGAATGAAAATTGGAGGGGAAAATTGGACAGGTAATGAGGACTCCGTCAGAAAGAATAAGCTTATTCTGGACTGTTTATCAAATGTTTTTATTTGAAAAATGGGGTATTATCTGTGTTGTCAAGGAAATTCCTGTAAGTATCCAGAGACTTACTGTTGTATTCTAAAGGAACTACAGAAAAGCAGTACATTGTTGTAATTCATTATTCAGCAAGTCAACTTTAAATTGCTTTAGAAATGTGTTTGTAACTGGACAGTTTTGTTGGGTTGTGTTTTTTTTTTTTTTTTTTTGGTGCATGTAGCATACACAAACAGCAAGTGAAAAGTACAGAATCTCTTAAGAACTGTATCGTTTGGGTTTCTCCAGACTAAACAAAAAGTTCCAAGTATGGTCAGATAAAAAGATTTTTCTGACCCTCCCTGTCTCTTACCCCACCTTCCTATCAGAGGGCTGAATTAGCAATACAGAGCAGGAGTGCTGGACCAAGGGCCTTGAACTGTTTCTATTCGTGGTATGTCTCTTGGCTTTGCACAGAGTGCAAGAACTCAACCATATCATGGAACAGGTTTGTTGGAATTCAGACAGTGAGTGTTTCCTCTAGATTACAATTGATTCTTTCCATAAAAAATATTTTTCTAGGCAAGCAGTTTCATAATTTATTAGCTTCAAGGACCTACAAAGTCAAATGGAGAGAATCTTTTATTGGGAGAAAATAAGCAGGCGTGTTTAAAAGTTGCAGACCGCGGTCATTTGGGAAACTATCATTTGGCATCATTGTGGGGAACCCACGCTGGTGCAGTATGAATGCCATGGGAACCAGAGCCACTCTACCCACTTGCCCACTCCTTTTTCCACCTCACAGTCTTATCTCCTGGGAGCCAGTGCACCAGTGTGAACAGGTTATTATAAACACACATTATGTGGCTGCTACTAAGTCTTTTGTGCCATGTATTGGGCCAACTAAGTTCCTAACACCTATTTCACTGCTTTGTCTTTAAACAGCCCAAGGAACCAATAAAGAAGCCTTCAGCAACCTTGCTAAAGTTACACTATTTTCTCTTATAAGTCTAGAAACACTGCAGTACTTTCTGAGTGGGAGCAGGGCTCCTCATCTTTGTTCTGGAGGCTCGTTCCTTGGAGCTGGCCTTGAGTTCTGCAACAGTGTGTTCTGCGGGACGTGCATTCAGATGTTCTGTATCCAGCCTTTTGCTCTGTCTCTTCTGGTTCCAAATTTAATTTAGGCACCAACATTCTAAGTTTATCATGGGCAAGGTAGACGTGGACTCTGTGGAAATATTACCGCTTTGCTTTCCTCCTTCCTGTCTTTCTAGTTCCCATTCCGTCTCTGCCATTGTCTCTTTCTTCTCTCTCCTCTTTCTTCTCCTCTCTCTTCTGCGGATATCAATTGAGCACCTGCTGGGTACTAAGAAAGGCCCAAAGATAAACAGGACCAAGTCTTTATGTTGAGATACTCAATATAAAGGAGAACTTTATCACAAATGATGATAAAACAGTATGCATTCAAAATACAAGTGCCACATTGTGCATGCCCCTGATCCTTGTCCCTACATTCCGGCGGTCACCATGTCCTGCCAGACTTGAAGGATTCCTCAGATCTCTGCCTTGGTCTTTCCCTCTTTTTCCTCTATGTGTTCTTCCTTGAGGATATAATTCAGTCTATTACTTCAGTCCCTATTATATGTTAATATCTCCTGAACTTGCTTCTCCAGCCCAGACTGGTCCCTTTTCCGCTCCAGGTCCATAGAGTTAGCACCCACCTCAGTGACCGAGACACAGGGGAGAAGCATCACTATGGCCAAGGGCATGCAGGAAGTTGCAGGGGGGTGCATGAGACTTTGTTGGCTCACAAGAGCAATCATTAGTGAGTAAACATAGGTTTGGACTCCAGGACCCTGGAAGGTATTTGTCAAGAATGCTTTCTTTTTTACTTTGGCCTTCATAGGTGAACTTTGGTGCCCTTAAGAAGAGTAGGTTTCTTTTTTTTTTTTTTCTGGAGTGTTGGCAGGATTTGGTCACAGCTAATGGTTGGACTTCCCAGTAGCTCAGATAATAAAGAATCTGCCTGCAATGCAGAAGCCCTGGGTTTGATCCCTGGGTTGGCGAGATCCTGTGGAGAAGGAAATGGTGACCCACTCCAGTATTTTTGCCTGGAGAGTCCCATGAACAGAGGAGCCTGGTGGGCTACAGTCCATGGAGTTACAAAGAGTCGGACAGAACTGAGCAGTTGACACTACAGTACACAGTGGTTGAAAGTGCTTCCCAGGTGGCTCTAGTGGTAAAGAACCTGCCTGTCAATGCAGCAGACATAAAAGAATGGGTTTTATCCCAGTGTCGAGAAGATCCCCTGGAGGAAGTTATGACAACCCACTCCAGTATTGCCTGGAGAATCCCATGGACAAGGAGCCTGGCAGGCTTATAGGGTTCATAGGGTTGCAAAGAGTTGGACATGACTGAGACGACTTAGCATGCATGCAGGCAGTGGATGGAAGTTTTCAGTGGCCCTGTTCTACAGTCCAGAGGGCAAGGCTGATAACACCTCCTGTTCTGTTTTACTCAGGCTAACTTGCCTGGAAAGACAAACAGCCCCTGACTTCCTCTGTTCTGTGAGACATGACTTTTCTCAGCTAGCAAAGGCACTACTTCTCAGATGATATGCTAAGAATTCTTAATGCCAAAGGCACTTATATGTCTGACATTGGTAACTTGAGATCTGACTTGCAGACAAAATGCTGTAACTTGATTTTCTCTCCCAGTATTCTGTTTCTACAAGATAAATACAAATTTTCCTGAATGTTATTTCTCAACCATTGGGGCCATCTCAACTTCATTCTAACCTTTTTAAGGTAATATATAAAGCTTGTTTTAAAATAATTAATCTTATTGGTGGGACCGTAAGTGGTTATACTTTCTTCTTTATACTTGTCTGAGTTTTCTGATCTCTTCAATTAATTTATGTTAATTTATTAATAGGAAAAATCTACAAATTATCTTTTAAAAAATAAAAAGGACATTCAAAAAATGATGATATATAGTACAAATGTGTGAGTATACTCAACTGAAAGAATTGTGATGACATTATAATGAGATTGAAAATTATGTGGGTTTCTGTTTCTTTTTCTTTTTTTTTGGCTGCACAGCACAGCTTCTGGGATCTTAGTTCCCTGACCAGAGATTGAACCCTAGACCACCATGGAATTCCCTCTCTTTTAAAAAGATATTTCACAAAAAACTCTTATTATAAAAAAAATGACTCTTGTCTCCATTAAAGCATTGCATGGGAGGCTTGTCACATATTCCCATAATGCCACCATTGCTTACCACACTCTAAAAAAAAAATTACACTTTTGAATTGCAGGTATTTTTTTAATCATTCTTTTTAAGGGTGGTTTTGGTTTTGATTGTATGTTGGGCCAACATCTTTCTTAACTGAAGAAAGTTGTAATTATAAAATAACGAATCTAATTTTATCTAGCACTGTGTTACAGGCCACTGATCAAGTAGTTCTAGAGATACTTTCAAGGAGGAGTTTTTGTTGGAATAAGTGCCTTCCTAGTTACTATTTTAAAGGGATTAATGTTATTTAAAATTGATATGTATTTAATATAATTTCTCTCTTTTTAACAAACTCTAGGTTATTCTGCATACATTCTTTTAAGGGTTTGAACTGAACTATAAGCTTATGGAAATGTGTGTGTGTGTTTTCCTAAAAGTCTTAAATAGAAAAATTATATAGTTGTAAAAATGACCAAAATACATATTTTTAAAGTTTGGTATTTCTTGGTGAAAGGTTATAAATGTTTGAGGTAAGAGAAGATATCATCGGGCGCGCGCCGGCGTCGGCTGCGTCTCCGGAAATTTGAATTGCGCTTCCGCCATCTTTCCAGCCCTCAGTCAGACAGGCGCGGAGACGCTTCTGGAAGTAACATCACGATGGCTGCCCAAGGAGAACCCCAAGTTCAGTTCAAACTTGTTTTGGTTGGTGATGGTGGTACTGGAAAAACTACGTTCGTGAAGCGTCATCTGACTGGTGAATTTGAGAAGAAGTATGTAGCTACCTTGGGTGTTGAGGTCCATCCTCTTGTGTTCCATACCAACAGAGGACCTATTAAGTTCAATGTATGGGATACAGCTGGTCAGGAGAAATTTGGTGGACTGAGAGATGGTTATTATATACAAGCTCAGTGTGCCATTATAATGTTTGACGTAACATCAAGAGTTACTTACAAGAATGTGCCTAACTGGCATAGAGATCTGGTATGAGTGTGTGAGAACATCCCAATTGTGTTGTGTGGCAACAAAGTGGATATTAAGGACAGAAAGGTTAAGGCAAAGTCAATTGTCTTCCACCAAAAGAAGAATCTTCAGTACTATGACATTTCTTTCAAAAGTAACTACAACTTTGGAAAGCCCTTCCTCTGGCTTGCTAGAAAACTGATTGGAGACGCTAACTTGGAGTTTGTCGCCATGCCTGCTCTTGCCCCGCCAGAGGTGGTCATGGCCCCAGCCTTGGCAGCACAGTACCAGCACGATTTAGAGGTTGCTCAGACAACTGCTCTCCCGGATGAAGATGATGACCTGTGAGAAAGTGAAGCTGGGGCCCAGCGTCAGAAGTCTAGTTTTATAGGCAACTGTCCTGTGATGTCAGTGGTGCAGCGTGTTTGCCACTTTATTATATAGCTAAGCAGAACATGTGCTTAATCTTTGGATGCTGAAGGAGATGGATGGGCTTTGGAGTGAATGTAGCAGTTTAAAAAAAAATACCTTCATTTTTTGGACCTGCATATTTAGGTGTTTTGGAACGCAGTTGTTTCCTCCTTGAGTTTCAAATATAAGACTGCTATAGTCACATGACAATATGAGAGGTGGAATCTTGTTTGTTACTGTCATTCCCATTCCTTTTCGTTTAGAATCAGAATAAAGTTGTATTTCAAATATCTAAAAAAAAAAAAAAAAGAGAGAAGATATCATCATCTTTAGAAGCTGAAGATAATGAAACAAGAAAGAAGGAACAATACAGTGGGATTCACCCAACTTTTATACATAACACTGTTTCTCTGCATTGAAGCCTAAAATTCCTGAAGAAAGAAACTTGGTTGTTGGCTCCTTTGGATATTGTATGTTCAGTCCTTGGTGTACACCAATGACAGGCTGATTGTGCCTTTGGCAACAAAGCATGGATCTAATTCTATTTCATAGAACAGGAAATCCGGAAGGTATTTAGAATTTCCTTGAAGACAATGGTACCAGAAACCCTCAGCTGGCGCGGACTCTGGGAACTTACCAAGCCCCCTGCCCACCCCATGTTCCCATGTGCTTAGAAAACCTGTCATTCTAACCTTCCTCCCCGTATCTACAACACTGGCTCTGACCCCAACCTCAACTAGACAACCACCCTGGATGCCATCAGTTCTTTTGTACTCTGAAGGGAAGAAATGATTCCTGCTGAATTGTCTCAATGCCTTTGAAGGTGGTTTGGCAACCTTTCTTTTGTCAGCATGAACCCCTCTCTTCCAGTGCTCCACCACATCTTCTGTCAGACAGGCTCATTACAAAAAGGACAGGAGATTAAATGGGGGCTAGGTGCTCCATCTCCACACTCACTCACCTGGCTGTAGGTGAGACGCCTTCCCCTGAATTTCCAGTTCACCAGACTCTGTGTATATGACTGAGAGCTGACCCTCCTTCTGAGTTTCACTCAGAAGCCCAGGCCACTAGTCTGTCATGGGGCGGGTGCACTCTAGGGATAAACTGGTTGTTTTCCCATCTGTGGCTCCACAAATACAATTCTGCTCTTTGGAGGATATAGTGAACGCTCCACACATAACAGATGAATAAGTGAGTTTTGAGGGATAGGTCAGAGGATATACTTATCTAAACAGGACATGGTAGAATGTTGAAGCTTTTTGGAGGGTTCTATGAAAGTAGGGCCTCCTTGGTGGCTCAATTGGTAAGGAATCCACCTAAAATGCAGGAGACCACCTGCAATGTAAGAAATCTAGTTTCGATCCCTGGTTCAGGAAGATTCCTTGGAGAAGGAAATGGCAACCCACTCCATATTCTTGCCTGGGAAATCCCATGAACAGAGGAGCCTGGTGGGCTACAGTCTATGGGGTCTCAAAGAGTCAGATATGACTTAGCAACTAAACCGCTACCATGGAAGCAGAGTGGGAAATTCTAACTAGAAAAATTATTTTCAAATTTGAAAAACATTTTCAGCATTTTTTTAATTTTCAGCCCATATGGGTGTGAGAGTTGGACTGTGAAGAAAGCTGATCACCGAAGAATTGATGCCTTTGAACTGTGGTGTTGGAGAAGACTCTTGAGAGTCCCTTGTACCGCAAGGAGATCCAACCAGTCCATTCTAAGGGAGATCGATCCTGGGTGTTCATTGGAGGGACTGATGCTGAAGCTGAAACTGCAATACTTTGGCCACCTCATGCGACGAGTTGACTCACTGGAAAAGACTCTGATGCTGGGAAAGGTTGGGGGCGGGAGGAGAAGGGGACGACCGAGGATGAGATGGCTGGATGGCATCACCGACTCTGTGGACATGAGTTTGAGTGAACTCCGGGAGTTGGTGATGGACAGGGAGGCCTGGCGTGCTGTGATTCATGGGGTCGCGGAGAGTCGGACACGACTGAGCGACTGAACTGAACTGAGATATAATTTCTATATTATAAACGGCAGGCTCTTACAATGTACATCTCAAAGACTTCTTACATACCTTTATACCCATGTGGCCATCACTGGTGGTGGTGGTGGTGGTTTAGTCACTATGTTGTGTCCGACTCTTGTGACCCCATGGGCTGTAGCCTGCTAGGCTCCTCTGTCCATGGGATTCTCCAGGCAAGAATACTGGAGTGGGTTGCCATTTCCTTCTCCAGGGGATCTTCTCGACCCAGGAATCGAACCTGGGTCTCCTGAACTGCAGGCAGATTCTTTACCAACTGAGCTACAAGGGAAGCCCGGCCATCACTGGATTAAGATATAAAACATTTTTAGCACCCCAGAAAGTTCCTATCCTACCCCCCCAGCCTATGGTAACATTCATTCTTATTTTCATCTCCATGGGTTTGTTTTGCATATTCTTGAAAGCCATAGAATTCTAAAGTTGTACTGATTCTAAAATATTGATTCTATTGCCTGCACAGTAAAGTATATCCTTCTTTGTAGCTCATTTATTTTATACAGAGTAGTTTGTATCTATTAATTTGTAATAGTAGTAGTAATTTGTATCTACCCCTGATTTGCCTCTCTTTCCTTCCCTCTCTGCATTTGATAACCACTAACCACTCCAGTACTCTTGCCTAGAAAATCCCATGGACGGAGGAGCCTGGTAGGCTGCAGTCCATGGGGTCGCTACGAGTCAGACATGACTGAGCGACTTCACTTTTACTTTTCACTTTCACACACTGGAGAAGGAAATGGCAACCCACTCCAGTGTTCTTGCCTGGAGAATCCCAGGGACGGGGGAGCCTGGTAGGCTGCCATCTATGGGGTCACACAGAGTCGGACACGACTGAAGTGACTTAGCAGCAGCAGCAGGAGCAGTTCTCTACAACTTAGGAGAAGGAAATGGCAACCCACTCCAGTACTCTTGCCTGGAGAATCCCAGGAATGGGGGAGCCTGGTGGGCTGCCATCTATGGGGTCGCACAGAGTCGGACACAACTGAGCGACTTAGCAGCAGCAGCAGCAGCATTCCTCTACATCGGTGAGCCTGTTTCTATTTTATTATATTAATTTGTTTTATTTATAGATTCTGCATATAAGTGATAACATACTGTATTTGTCCTTCTCTGTCTGACTTATTTCACTAAGCATAGTACCCTCCAGGCCCACTTATGTTGTAGAAAATAGTAAAATTTCATTCTGTTTTATGGCCAATAGCATGCCATTAAGTGTGTGTGTGTTTGTATATGTATATTAATATATATACATTCCTTGTTGGCTCACACGGTGAAGAATCTACCTGCAATGCAGGAGACCCGGGTTTGATCCCTGGGTTGGGAAGATCGCCTGGAGAAGGAACTGTTACCCACTCCAGTATTCTTGCCTGGAGAATTCCATGGGCAGAGGAGCCTGGAGGGCTACAGTCCATGGGATCACAAAAAGTCGGACATAACTGAGCAACTAATACTTATTTACTTAACACACACACACATATATATCACCTCTTTTTTATCTACTCACCTGTTGATGGGCTTTTAGGTTGATTCAGTATCTTGGCTATTGTAAATAATACTGCTTTGAACACTGGGGTGCATATATCTTTTCAAATTAGTGTTTTTGTTTTCTTCAAATATATACCCATATTTGAGTGGAATTGCTGGATCATATGGTAGTTCTATTTTTAGTTTTTTTGAGAAACCTGCATACTGTTTTTTATACTGTACCAATTTACATTCCCATCAACAGTGTATAAGGGTTCCCTTTTCTGCACATTCTCAGTCTCTACGTTCTCATTAATATTTATTATTTGTGATCATTTTTATGATGGTCATTCTGACAGATGTGAGGTGATATCTCATTGTTGTACTGATTTGTATTTCTCTGATGCTCAACAACATGAATCTTCTTTTCATGTGCCTGATCTTCTGCCCATTAAAAAAATTTTTTATATCCAATTGTATAAGCTGTTAATATATTTTGGACATTAACCCTTTATCAGTCATATCATTTGCAAATAGTTTCTCCAATTCAACAGGATGTCTTTCTGTTTTGTCAATGGTTTCTTTTGCTGTGCAAAACTCTTAAATTTGATTAGATCCCATTTGTTTATTTTTGCTTTTGTTTCCTTTGCTTTAGGAGAGAAATTCAAAAAATATTATTGCAATATATGTCAAGTATTCTGCCTGTGTTTTCCTCTAAGAGTTTTATGGTTTCAAGAGCCTGGTGGGCTATAGTCCATGGGGTTGCAAACAGTCAGATATGACACTTCAGTCTTTATTTTGAATTTATTTTTTATATGGTGTTAGAAAATGTTCTAATTTTATTCTATTATATGTAGCTGTCTAGTTTTTCTAGCACCGCTTACTGAAGAGACTGTCTTTTCCCCATTATATACTCTTGCCTCCTTTGGCATAAATTAATTGACCATAAGTGCATGGGGTTTTTTCTGGGCTTTCTGTTCATCTCATTGATCTGTATGTCTGTTTTGTGCCAGTAACCATGCCTATTTTGGTTACTGTAGCTTAGTAGTACAGTCTGAAACACGGAGCATGATCCCTCCAGTTCTGTTCTTTTTTCTCAAAATTAATTTGACTTTTCAGGATCTTTAATTTTTCCATACAAATTTTAAAAGAATTCTTTGTTCTTGTACTGTGAAAAATGTCAATTTTACTTTGATAGGATTGCACTGAATCTGTAGATTTCGTTGGGTAGTTGGTCTGCTGCTGCTGCTAAGTCGCTTCAGTCTTGGCAGACTCTGTGCGACCTCATAGACGGCAGCCCATCAAGTTCCTCTGGCCCTGGGATTCTCCAGGCAAGAACACTGGAGTGGGTTGCCATTTTCTTCTCCAATGCATGAAAGTGAAAAGTGAAAGTGAAGTAGCTCAGTCGTGTCCAACTCTTTGAGACCCCATGGACTGCAGCCCACCAGGCTCCTCCATTCATTGGATTTTCCAGGCAAGAGTACTGGAGTGGGTTGTCATTGCCTTCTTCAGTATGGTCATTTAAACAATATTAATTCTTCGAATCCATGAACATGGTAAAATTTCCCAAGTGTCTGTGTCATCTTCAGTTTCTTCCTTCAGTGTCTTATTTTTTTCTGGGTACAGCTTTTTAAATTACGTCCTTAGATTTATTCCTAGATATTTTATTCTTTTTCAGTTCAGTTCAGTTCAGTCACTCAGTCGTGTCCAACTCTTTGCGACCCCATGAATCACAGCACGCCAGGCCTCCCTGTCCATCACCAACTCCCAGAGTTCACTCAAACTCATGTCCATCGAGTCTGTGATGCCATCCAGCCGTCTCATTCTCTGTCGTCCCCTTCTCCTCCTGCCCCCAATCCCTCCCAGCATCAGCGTCTTTTCCAGTGAGTCAACTCTTCGCATGAGGTGGCCAAATTCTTTTTCATGCCATGGTAAATGGGATTACTTTCTTAACTTCTCTTTCTGATAGCTCGTCATTAGTGTATAGAAATGCCACCATATTTCTGTATATTCATTTTGTATTCTGTGACTTTACCTAATTCATTGATGAACTCTAGCAGTTTTCTGGTGATGTCTTGAGAATATTATATACAGTATCATTCACATGCAGACACTGACAGTTTTAGCTTTTCCTTTCAAATTTGGATTCCTTTTGTTTCTTTTCCTTGTGTAACTGTTACAACTGGAATTTCCAATACTGTGCTGAATAAAAGTGGGGAGAGTGGGTATCTTTGTGTCATTCCTGATGTTAGAGAAAATGCTTTCAGCTTTTCACCATTGAGGGTGATGTTATTGATCTGTATTATGATAAGCTGTAGGCTTATCATATATGGCTTTTATTATGTTGAGATATGTTCCCTCTATACCCACTTTCTGGAGAGTTTTTTTTATCATCAATGGATGTCGAATTTTGTCAAAAGTTTTTCTGATTCTATTGGGATGATCGTAAGATTTTTATTCCTCAGTTTGTTAATGTGATGTATGACATTGATTGATTTGTGAATATTTAACCATCCTTGCATCAATGGAATAAATCCCACTTGATTATGGTATATGAGATACATTAAACACGTATTGTTGAATTTGGTTTGCTAATACTTTGTTGAGAATTTTTATATCTTCGTTCATCAGTTGTATCATTGGTCTGTAATTTTATTTTTCCTAATATCTTTGGTTTTTATGTCAGGGTGCTGCTGGTCTTACAGAAAGAGTTTGGAAGCATTCTTACCTCTGTGACTTTTGGAAATAGTTTGAGAAGGATAGGTGTTAATCTTTTCTAAATGTTTGATAGAATTCACTTGTGAAACCAACTGGCCCTGGATTTTTATTTGTTGAGGGTTTTTTAATTACTGATTCAGCTTCTTTACTGGTAATTGCTCTGTTCATATTTTCTGTTTCTTTCTGGTTCAGTCTTGGAGATGGTACGTTTCTAAGAATATGTCCACTTCTTCTAGGTTGCCCATTTTATTGGGATATGTTATTCATAATAATCTCGTATGATCCTTTGTATTTCTGTGGTGTTAGTTGTAACTTCCCCTTTTTATTTCTGAATTTATTGATTTGGGCCTTCTCTTTTTCTTGATGAGACTGGCTAAAAGTTTATCCGTGTTTTCTAAAATCTTTTTACAGAACCAGCTTTTAGTTTCATTGATCCTTTCAATAATTTTTAAGTCTCTATTTAATTTATTTATGCTTTAATCTTTATGGTTTCTTTTCTTCTATTAACTTTGGTATTTCTTCATTCTTTCTTCTCTTTTTTTCTTTAGGTATAAATTTAAGTTATTTGTTTGAGATTTTCCTTATTTCCTGAAGTAGGCTTATATTGTTATGAACTTTCCTCTTAGAACTGCTTTTACTTTGTCCTGTAGATTTTGAGTTGTGTTTTCATTTTCATGTCACCAGATTAAAACAAAAATTCTTCAGTGATCCATTGGATTTTAATAGAAAATTGTTTAACCTCCATGTGTTTTTGCACTTTTTTCCCTTTTGATTTCTATCTTCATAGAATTGTGGCAAGAAAAAAAAAGCTTGAAATATGATCTATCCTGGAGAATATTCCATGTACACTTCAAAAGAATGTGTATTCTGCTGCTTTTGGATGTAATGTGCTATACATACATATTAAGTATATTTGGTCTAATGTGTCATTTAAGACCAGGGTTTCCTAATTTATTTTCTGTCTGGATGGTCTGTCTATTGATGTAAGTGAGGTGTTGATGTCCCCTACTATTACTGTGTTAATTTCTCCCTTTATGTCTGTTAATATTTGCTTTATGTATTTGTGTTCCTATGTTTGGTGTGCATGTGTATATAAACACACACACAAGTGCTACATCTTCTTCTTGAATTGATCCCTTTATTGGCATGTACTGTTCTTTTACTGTTGTTATAGCCTTTATCTTAAAGTCTGTTTTGTCTGCTCCAATTATTGCTACCCTACCTTTCTTTTTTTTTTTAATTTTTTATTGGAGGCTAATTACAATAATACATTGGTTGGTTTTGCCATACATTGACGTGAATCCACCCCGGGTGTACATGTGTTCCCCTTCTTGAACCCCCTCCCCCCCACCTCCCTCCTCCCCATATCCTCCCTCCAGGTCATCCCCGTGCACCAGCCCCGAGCATCCTGTATCATGCGTCGAACCTGGACTGGTGATTCATTTCACATATGATAATATACATGTTTCAATGCCATTCTCCCAAATCATCCCACCCTCGCCCTCTCCCATAGAGTCCCAAAGACTGTTCTATACACCTATGTCTCTTTTGCTGTCTCGTATACAGGGTTAAGGTTACCATCTTTCTAAATTCCACATATATGCGTTAGTATCCTGTATTGATGTTTTTCTTTCTGGCTTACTTCACTCTGTATAATAGGCTCCAATTTCATCCACCTCATTAGAACTGGTTCAAATGCATTCTTTTTGATGGCTGAAAAATACTCCATTGTGTATATGTACCAAAGCTTTCTTATCCATTCGTCTGCAGATGGACATCTAGGTTGCTTCCATGTCCTGGCTATTATAAACAGTGCTGCAATGAACATTGGAGTACACGTGTTTCTTTCAGTTCTGGTTTCCTCGGTGTGTATGCCCAGGAGTGCGATTGCTGGGTCATATGGCGGTTCTATTTCCAGTTTTTTGAGGAATCTCCACACTGTTCTCCATAGTGGCTGTACTAGTTTGCATTCCCACCAACAGTGTAAGAGGGTTCCCTTCCCTCCACACCCTCTCCAGCATTTATTGCATGTAGACTTTTGGATAGCAGCCATTCTGACTGGTGTGAAATGGTATCTCATTGTGGTTTTGATTTGCATTTCTCTGATTATGAGGGATGTTGAGCATTTTTTCATGTGTTTGTTAGCCATCTTTATGTCTTCTTTGGCGAAATGTCTGTTTAGTTCTTTGGCCCATTTTTTGATTGGGTCGTTTATTTTTCTGGAATTGAGCTGCAGGAGCTGCTTGTATATTTTTTGAATTCCATTCACATGGAATAACTTTTTCTATCCCTTCACTTTTAGTCTGCATGTTAGTCTTTATATCTGAAGTGAGTCTTTTATAGACAACACTATATGGGTCCTAAAGGAGATCAGTCCTGAATAGTCATTGGAAGGACTGATGCTGAAGCTGAAACTCCAATACTTTGACCACTTCAAGCGAAGAACTGACTCATTTGAAAAGACCCTGATGCTAGGAAAGATTGAGGAGAAGAGGATGACAGAGGATGAGATGGTTGGATGGCATCACCAACTCCATGGACATGAGTTTGAGTAAACTCTGGGAGCTGGCGATGGACCAGGAGGCCTGGCGTGCTGCAGTCCATGGGGTCACAAAGAGTCGGACACGAACGAGTGACTGAACTGAACTGAACGGATATGGGTCTTATTTTTATTTCCATTATGTTTCTTTTGATTGGAGAATTTAGTTTATTTAAGAAATTATTAATAGGTATAAACTTACTGACATTTTGTAAGTTGTTTTTAGGTTTATTTATAATTCTTTTTTGTTTCTTCCTCCTTTGTTCTCTTCCATTGTGATTTAATAGCTGTCTTTAGTGTTATGCTTGAATTTCTTTCTCTTTTTTTGGTGTATCTCTTAAAGATTTTTGGCTTTTGGTTACTATGACAATTTTAAAATAGTAATCCCTATTTTAAATAGGGATTTTTTAAAATCCCTATTTAAAGAGAAGAAAGAGAGTGAGAGAGACTATTTTAAGTTGCTGATTTTTAAATTTTCAACACATTTTAACAATGCTGCATTTTTACTCCTCTCTGCCCAAGATTACTAGTCTTTATATCATATTTTACATCTTTGTTTTGTGTATCCCTTAACTGCTTATTGAAGATATCGGTGATTTTAACTACTTTTGTCTTTAATCTTCCTACTAACTTTGTGTATGGTTGATTTTATTACCTTTTATGTATCTTTGCCTTTACCAATGAGCTGCTTCTTTCTGTAACTTTCATGATTCTAATTGTGGCTTTTTCTTTTTCATATAGAGAAATTCCTTTAACATTTCCTGTAAAGCTGGTTTGGTGGTGCTGAACTTTCTTAGCTTTTGCTCATTTTTTAAAACTTTTGATCTATCTAACATGAATGAAAGCCATATCAGGTAGAGTATTTTTGTTTGAAGTTTTTTTACCTTTTTTTAAAAAAATCACTTTAAAGGTATCATGACACTCCCTTCTGGCCTTCAGAATTTCTGTGGTAAAGTCAGTTTATAAACTTTGAATATTAATTTAATAATGAAATATAATTTGTGTAGTGAGAAAGAACATTACACATTTAAAAAAACTGGCTGCTTTATTCAGAAGATGGAATTCTTTTTAGGGAGAGAATTGCTTTTTTAAAAAAATGTTGTGGATTTTTTTCTGGAAAGAGAATCAAATATAATCTTTCCCAAACATAATCTGGAAAGAGAATCAAAAGACTCAAAGAGAACTAAATTGCTCTTTGAATCAAATAACAGAAAATCATTCTGGTGCTTTGAGGACTGAAGGAAATGGGAGTCCACCTAACCTGGGGCATATTATGAAGACAAAAAAAGCCCCAGAACCATTAGGAACCAGAAGACAGAAAGAGGCAGACTGTGATTTAAGTGGATCCTGAATGTGGGGCCACCATTTTTTGCACTAAGAAGAAAATGATCCCAATTGCTGAGGTAGTGTCTAATATTTTAAAAAATTGGTTTATAGAGTATCTTAGAGGGTGGAGAGTTGAGTTATGTTTGGAAAACAAACAAACAAAATTCCCAGTGTTTTTGTAACAAAAACACCAAAGAGGACCTCTATTGCACCCACGTTTCCTTCATGGTGGGCACTCTCTTTGAACTACCACAACATCATATAAACATAGATAGTAGTTCTATGTTTGATCCATTTACTCAGGTTGGACACTTAGCAATTTTCTGGGTTTACAGAAGTTTACAGAAGTCATACAATATAGATCTCAGAAGTTAGTATTTTCTTGGAAAAGCTTGTACAATGATGTGGTAGGCATTTTCTGAAACTGATCTCTGTCTCCTTGTTATTTACTCCCCTGTACAATCACTTCCCCTGTGTGCAGGCTGAACCCAGTGACTTATTTCTAGGGGACTAAATGTGGCAAAAGGGAAAGGCAGGCACATCCAAGATTGAGTAATCAAAAACTGTGACAGCCCCTCATGCTGTCACTCCATCTTCTCTGACCTGCTCGTTCTGATGAAGTAAGCTGCCGTATTCTGACAACTGAAGACCCACCTCACCAAGAAACTAAAGCCTTAAGCCCAGTAGCCCATGAGGAACTGAATCCTGCCAATTCAGTAAAAGTGGATCCTTCTCCCATTTGCCTGTGAGATGACTGTAGTTCCGGCTGACACCTTGACAGCAGTCTTGTGAGAGACCCAGAGCCAGAAGCCTCAGCTAAGCCTCCCACATATTCCTGGCCTACAGAAACTAGAA
This sequence comes from Moschus berezovskii, assembly GCF_049115385.1. Lineage (NCBI taxonomy): Eukaryota > Metazoa > Chordata > Mammalia > Artiodactyla > Moschidae > Moschus > Moschus berezovskii. The sequence continues at coordinate 54,720,872 of NC_142477.1, read as the reverse complement.
GAATTGCACAACAACAGATATTTAAGACAAATGATAATTTTAATGACTAGCATTCCTGAGTGTTAACTACATGTCAGCACCAAGTATTTTGGTTGTGATTTCTCTTTTTAGTTTCGTAATAATCCAATGAAGAAGAGATTCATGTGCTCTTTTTATAGTTGGGGAAACAGAGGCTTAGAGTAATTTGCCAAAGTTACAAAGCTAGAAAGTCAGAATTTAAATCTGTGCAGTCTTATTCTAGAACCTGAATGCTTAAATGATATGCTCTGTTTGCTATATGAGCTAATCTCTTTCATCCTAAGTACATTTTCCACTGACCTGACTGCTTTTTCAAGTGGAACTATACTGCTGTTTTTGAGTAACTCCAAACCTGAGCCTGTGGTCAGCTTGGAGATAGGCAGGCAGAAGGCAGAGAAGGAACCAACAGCCTTGTGTGAAAAGCATATTCCATATAGTTGGGTTCTTTGATTTGGAGCTGTGATTTGTCTTAGAAGTAGAAAAGTAGGAAAATGAGCAAAAATTCCTAGAAAAGGGTTGTGGAAGGAGGATGATTCGTTACTTTAGCTTTTATTTCAGCATATTAGATTGTGAGGATGAAAACAAATTAAGTTCTATCTGATAGCATATTGGGCTTCCCTGATAGTTCAGTTGGTAAAGAATCTGCCTGCAATGCAGGAGACCCCGGGTTGATTCCTGGGTTGGAAGATCCGTTGGAGAAGGGATAGGCTACCCACTCCAGTATTCTTGGGCTTCCCTTGTGGCTCAGCTGGTAAAGAATCTGACTGCAATGCAGGAGACCCCGGTTTGATTCCTGGGTTGGAAGATCTGCTGGAGAAGGGATAGGCTGCCCACTCCAGTATTCTTGGGCTTCCCTGGTGGCTCAGATGGTAAAGAATCCATCTGCAGTGCAGGAGACCTGGGTTCAGTTCCAGGATTGGGAAGATTCCTTGGAGGAGGGCATGGCAACTGACTCCAGTATTCTGGCCTGGAGAGTTCCATGAACTGTATAGTCCATGGGGTCGCAAAGAGTCGGACACGACCAAGCGGCTTTCACTTCACTTCACTGCGAGCATATTGTATTGTCTCAAATATATCTCATTTGAAACCTACTAAGAAAAAGAAAGTTATACTTAAAATATTGTGATGTAAAATGAGTATTGTGAGAATAGATCTCCTGAATTGCAGGTGGATTCTTTACCAGCTGAACTACGAGGGAAGCCCCAAAACAAGTATTGTGAGAATAGCTATATTACTTAAAAAAAAAAATTTCGGAAGTAGACTTTATCTCTTTTAATGAAAAAGTAGTTATTACATGCTTGATATATAAAAGCATGAATAGAGCAATTGAGAAAAGTATAGAAAATAAAATCACCCATAATCCCACCCATTGGCAATAACCTGATTGATAGTTTTTACTGTTTTGTAATATGTTTCATCTATTAATTATGGATATCTTTTCATGTCAATGACTGGGTCAACATCACTGTTTTTTATATTCTGCTGTACATATGTTCCATTATTTATTAAAATAATCCCCTGGATATTTAAGTTGCTTCCAATTTTCTGTAATAACTCCATGAGTGATAACTTTGTACAGACATCCTTTGTGTTTGTCTCATGATTTCTTGATGTGAAAGAGTTGGGTCAAAGAGTTTGCATATTTTAGATTTTTATAGGCCTTGCCAAATTGCCTTCCAGAAAGGTTGTACCAAAATTAATTCCCACCAACAGTTAATGAGTGTGCCCACTTCCTACACCCTAACCAGCAATGAGCATTAGCATTCTTTTAAACCTTAGCCCATCTGATAAGTGAAAAATACCATCTTGTTTTAGTTTGCACTCCTTTAATTACTAGGCAAATTAGGCGTCCTTTCTTATTGGTCATTTATGTTTCTTCCCTTATGAATTATCTTTCTATGCTATTTGACCATTTTCTCTATCGTATTGTTAAAATACTTTAATTAAAAATTTTTATAAATGCAGGAATTTACTACTTTCTCTTTTCCTCATGCTGTGTTTTACCCCAGTATTTAATCTTTCAACTGTTTTAATATTGTTGCTTGGTTTCTTGCTCTGTTAATATTTAGAATTTTTATGTCATCAACGCTATCCATCTTTATATTTATAGTTTCTGACCTTGTCATGCCTGGAAGGGTCTTTCCTTCTGGACATATTTTACAAAGTCTGAATGACCATAAGGAGCAAACATTTTGAGGTGGATTTGGAAAACAAAATGTGGAAGATAATAAATTATGAAACTACTCTTCACTCTTGTAGGTTTCATGTTTCCCCCAGGGACCTCTTCATTTGCCATAACTTCAATTAGTGACATTTAAACAAAACACCTTAAGAACTGTCATGTATAATATGTTGACTAGAATACACATACCTGTGTAAAGTTCAATGTTTCTCCTTGGCTATATTCTTCAGTAACAAAAATTAAGTAAATAAGTTGTACGTAAGCATAATGGTTTCAGTTCAGTTCATTTCAGTCGCTCAGTCGTGTCCAACTCTTTGTGACCCCATGAATCATAGCACGCCAGGCCTCCCTGTCCATCACCAACTCCCGGAGTTCACTCAGACTCATGTCCATCGAGTCGGTGATGCCATCCAGCCATCTCATTCTCTGTCGTCCCCTTCTCCTCCCGCCCCCAACCTTTCCCAGCATCAGAGTCTTTTCCAGGGAGTCAACTCGTCGCATGAGGTGGCCAAAGTCTTGGAGTTTCAGCTTTAGCATCAGTCCTTCCATAGAACACCCAGGATTGATCTCCTTTAGAATGGACTAACAAAAATATATTGCAAAATGACTTATTTTCATGTTATGTTCAGTACATCACAAGGTTATTTCACATACATAACTTATTTAATGTTTATAGTAACACTGTAATCTGACTATTATTATCTCCCTTTTACAGATGAGGATACTGAATTTCTGAGTGGTAAATGACTTGGCCCGTTTCATACAATCAAATGATGGCAGTCAGGAATCAAACTCATGTCTCTTAAATAAAAATTCAGTGCTCCCACCAGTTATCAAAATAGTAATTATGATCTTTTTAGCTGCTGGATGGAGTCAATGGCAAGTTCAGAATTTAGTTGCTTTTCTGGAATTTTAACTTTGATCTTACACAAGCAGCTTCTTAGGTTTTAACCTCAATTTGGACATTGCAGCGGATCACATATGTTAGGCTATGATTGCTATCCTCTTCCTGAGTGAAGACCATCTATAATGCAGGTAGCTCCTTTATTTAACATACTTATTTAATGAAACCCTCCATTCTTTGGTGCGTGACTGTCCATTGTGTTTCTATAATGGTAGAACAGGTTGGCAAGCACTTCCTTTATTGATAATGTAGAAAGACCTATCTTGGAAGATCAAGGTTGGCATATGATATTACATGTGAAACATCTGCCTTTATAGAGTTGAAAGTATTGGAAAGCACACAACTATTTGGTCTAAACACATGCCTTCCCATATGGTGAATTCTGCCTGGCTTTCTCCTTCTCCACCCCTCCGCACCAGTGCCTGCCATCTCAATTCCCCTTCATCATTCACCTATTTGTTCATTGTACATCTGCTGAACATCTCCTACCCGCCAGTCACCTTGTTTATTGCAGGAGAAAAAAGGTGGATAACGTGGCTTCTCTGTTCTCGAGGAATGAGGCAAAGCAGCCAAAACTTAAATAATGTATGAGATCAGCCTTGCTGGTGTTGATGCTGCTAATATTACATCAGTGGCCTAATATTGAACAACCCTAAACTTCTATTTGTCCACCAAAGTGGGAAGTCCAGCCTTCCCCAGCATTTTCTTTCCCCTAAAATGCCCCAAGTATCTCCAGAGTATTTTTTGTTTCAGAAGGGTTACATCGTATGGAATGCTCTCATGTCTTTCTAATAAATCTAGAACTTAGTTTTGATACATAGAAGACATTTGTGGATGTTGGATTGGAGCTATGTATCCAAGAAATGGGCCACATTCTGTGCTCTGTTGTTGCTGTTGCCAAACAGCCAAGCCTGAAACAAGTAGCCATTCACTTGAGCCACTAGGGACACAAAATAGCCAGTTTCCCTGGTGGCTCAGACGGATGTGAGAGTTGGACTGTGAAGAAGGCTGATCGCCGAAGAATCGATGCTTTTGAACTGTGGTGTTGGAGAAGACTCTTGAGAGTCCCTTATACTGCAAGGAGATCCAACCAGTCCATTCTAAAGGAGATCAATCCTGGATGTTCATTGGAGGGACTGATGCTAAAGCTGAAACTGCAATACTTTGGCCACCTCATGCGACGAGTTGACTCACTGGAAAAGACTCTAATGCTGGGAAAGGTTGGGGGCGGGAGGAGAAGGGGACGACGGAGAATGAGATGGCTGGATGGCGTCACCGACTCTGTGGACATGAGTTTGAGTGTACTCCGGGAGTTGGTGATGGACAGGGAGGCCTGGCGTGCTGTGATTCATGGGGTCGCGGAGAGTCGGACACGACTGAGCGACTGAACTGAACTGACTGACAATGCGGGAGACCCAGGTTCAATCTCTGGGTGGGGAAGATCTCCTGGACAAGGAAATGGTGACCCACTCCAGTATTCTTGCCTGGAAAATCCCGTGGATGGAGGATCCTGGTAGGCTACAGTCCATGGGGTCACAAAGAGTCAGACACGACTGAGCGACTTCACTTCACTTTTGTTTTCTCTGTGCCTTGCTCATTGATAGAGCAACCCTCCCTGCAGTTCTCACTTCTCAAGAGCAGAAACTTTATTCCGTCCACTAATTTCACTCTCAACAGGGACAGAACTGGTACACAAACCCAGGTGTACATCTTCCAGTATCAACTCCCTGACTAACCTCAGTGGCTGGTGTCAGCTTGGTCCTATCTAATGGAACCAGGTTAGACCCCCTCTGTGCTTGAGAGTCTAGCCCAGTTCCTCAGTCCCTAAGAAATCCCTTTCCCCTTGGGTTTGCTGCTTCTTACCCCAGGAGTTGCTTACTCCCTGATGAATGACATGGAAGCATGAACTCCCTTCAGAGTGACCGAACTTTTCCATCACTGGTGTGTGCTATCTTCCCCACTCCAAAAGCAAGAACAACGTACACTGAAATTAGCCTATTACCTCCTAAGTCTAGATTATTTATTCTTACCCATGATCACCTCTTTATATTTCAGTGTGATCCATGTTAACAGAAACACAGTCTGTCCTTTACAGAAGAGATAGTGTTTAAGTTGACTCTTAAAGGATGAGTGTGTGTTTTCCCAACATCTCTTCAAATCCCAACAGCAGCAATGGGGACTTCCCAAAGAGAAGGGACACAGGATAGGAAATTGTATTAAAGAATCCTCCTGGTCTTGCTGTGAACATCTGAGCCTTGACCCGTTGGAACTGCTGTAGCCGTTATGTCTTTTCCTACATCTTATTGGCTGTCTGTTCTCCAGCTTGAGCTTTGGTTCTCAGTCCTACTCTGTGATTGAGTGGGGCCACTGAGAGTCACAAAATTTAGCAATAAAAATCATATCTTATGTGTGTTCAAACGATTTCCCATCCCCCTAGAATGAAATGCAAAGTTCTTACATGATAAGGCACTCATCTTCCTTTCCGATACCACCTTTTATTACTTTCCCCTTGCTTTTTATAGTCCAATCATACTGATCTGCTTGCTTTTCCTCCTGCATGCCAAGCATGTTGCCACCTTCTAGCTTTTGCACTTTCTACTTCTACTACCAGTCTATCCCTGAACCAATTTTTCTCCTAGGTATCCATGAGGCTTTCACATATCATTAAGTGTTGGCTCAAATGCCATTTGCTGAGATGGGCTTTCTTTGACCACCCTAACTATAATGATTTTCCATCTCTTTAGCTTGATTTAGTCTTCTCTGTGTTGCTTATTGCTGCCTGATAGATATTAAATGATGCATCTGCTCACTTGTCTTTCATCTTTCTATTTTATTAGAATGTAATCTATGAGGTCGCACAGAGTCGGACACGACTGAAGCAACTTAGCAGCAGCAGCAGCAAGCTCCTTGAAGAGGGGGCTGCCTTTTGTATTACTGTATCCTCAGCACCTAAAATACTGCCTGACACATGCTAGGTATTTAGTAAATATATCCTGAGTGGATAAATGAATAAATGACTGAAAGAATCTAACTCCAATCCCTTGAGGAAAAGAACAGGGTACAGGGCAGAGAGACCTTGGCCATAGGAAGAGAAAACCAAGAGAATATGCCTTGCAGTTCTGTCCCTCAGCCACAGGGGCAGAAATGATCATTTATTGGCTCCAGAAACTTAACTGGCCATTAGTGCAAGGGACCCAGGGAACAGATCACTGCACAGACCTTTGCTTTTTACAAAGTAGCTTTCAGTGTGCTTCATGTAGTCTGAAATGAAGCATCAGTTTTCACACAATGGTTTGTCAAAGGTGTGAGACCTGAGCAGGAATATTGCCAGGTCCCACTGTATTCAAGCTAAGGTCCCCATGCAAGGAAAGTTTGGGAGTAAGGATTTAGATGTCCAAACCCGTTCTTTTTGAAAGGATGACTTTTCTCTTGTTCAGACTTTCCATCAGGTTAGAACTTCCTGAGCCATGTAGAGTTTCTTGCTTAAGCCTGACTGCTCCTTATTGGCACTGCGAAGCTCTTGGGAGTCTCCCTACCGCTCATTTGTAGGAAAGAACCTGGGGCCACTCTTCCAGTTCACTGCACACCAGCTGCCCTCTCCAGACTTGGATTTCCCTGCAAGCGCTCTGTACAGTCCCAATAACTTTCTGTGGTTGGAAGTCCTATTTACTGCTTACTTGCATTCACTGTGGACAATAAATAGAGTGGGGCCCTCAGGGCCAGTCATGCTCCATTAGCTGTGATTTGACATGAGGATGGGTGAAACTGGTTGGACCGCACGGACTTGGGTAACAGGAGATAACCCATCCCTTTCCCTCCCCTGAGATGCGATTTCAGTTGTTCCCACAGTATGTTTTCATTGTACAGTAGATGCAAGAGCTCCAGCCAGTGTGAGAACTGAGGCTGGATAAGAAAAACACAGTGATGGCACTGTTCCTACGGGGCTCCCATGCTATTTTCTCAGCATTAAGAAAACCCAACAATATCTAAACAACTGACCTCGTGGTGTGTTAGTAAGTTTGCACAATTCCCGAGGGTCATGTTAGCCTATGCATTTCAAGGGGAAGATCAAGAGGGCCTTGGAAAAAGCAAGACTTGAGTGTGTTTAAGACTTGAATTGCATATTACCATCTTCCTTAGCCAGGGAACAGTTGCTGAACTGAGGCCAGGCACAGTTAAGATATGCTGAGGTCACATGGATGGAAGCATCTCAACTCTTAGCAGCATATAGAAGCTATTGTTGTTGTTGTTTTGGTTTAGAATATGTTTGTCGGAAATATCCCTGGACTCTTTAGTGTGTTGCATCAGCCTCTCTGTTGCTTTGGAAAATATTAGCGAGAGTTGCTCAGTTGCCTGTCGGCAGAAAGCAATCATTCCTCATCAGCTGGGGTGGAGTTCCCTGGGGTCTTTTTTTATTTTTTGCCTCATCCACACAGTATTCCCACATCTCCCTTCTCATGTTGTAATCTCTCTAGTAACATTAAGCCTGTGGATTTTTCTTAAGTTTTTGCTTATAAAGACAGTATTTAGAAATTGTTTATAAAGTTATTTTTAGTGGAAACTCATGCAATGAGCTCCAATTGTCACCTTTCCAAAATTCCAGGAAGCTTGAAGGGCATTCTGCTAAAATTACAGGGACCAAAGTCAGAGCAACTCTTCTCTGGGGTGCTGGCAGTACCCTTGGCACTGCCACAAAGCCTGTTGGCCACCTCCAAGACCACTGAGTAAAGCGCCTCCACTCTGAACCACCTATTGATTAATGAGCTTGATCAAGAAGTAGATATTGTATGAGGCAGAAACCCTATTTTGATCAGAGCTGACAACCCAGTCCTTAGCATCAGTTCAGTTCAGTTCAGTGGCTCAGTCGTGTCCAACTCTTTGCGACCCCATGAGTCACAGAACGCCCGGCCTCCCTGTCCATCACCAACTCCCGGAGTTCACACGAACTCATGTCCACAGAGTCGGTGATGCCATCCAGCCATCTCATTCTCCGTCGTCCCCTTCTCCTCCCGCACCCAACCTTTCCCAGCATCAGAGTCTTTTCCAGTGAGTCAACTCGTTACATGAGGTGGCCAAAGTATTGGAGTTTCAGCTTTAGCATCAGTCCTTCCAGTAAACACCCAGGATTGCATGGACTCCTTTAGAATGGACTGGTTGGATCTCCTTGCAGTCCAAGGGACTCTCAAGAGTCTTCTCCAATACCACAGTTCAAAAGCATCAATTCTTCAGCGATCAGCTTTCTTCACAGTCCAACTCTCACATCCATACATGACCACGGGAAAAACCATAGCCTTGACTAGATGGACCTTGGTTGGCAAAGTAATGTCTCTGCTTTTTAATATACTATCAAGGTTGGTCATAACTTTCCTTCCAAGAAGTAAGCGTCTTTTAATTTCATGGCTGCAATCATCATCTGCAGTGATTTTGGAGCCCCCAAAAATAAAGTCTGACACTGTTTCCACTGGTTCCCCATCTATTTCCCATGAAGTGATGGGACCAGATGCCATGATCTTTGTTTTCTGAATATTGAGCTTCAAGCCCAACTTTTTCACTCTCCTCTTTCACTTTCATCAAGAGGCTTTTGAGTTCCTCTTCACTTTCTGCCATAAGGGTGGTGTCATCTGCATATCTGAGGTTATTGATATTTCTCCCGGCAATCTTGATTCTGGCTTGTGCTTCTTCCAGCCCAGCGTTCCTCATGATGTACTCTGCATATAAGTTAAATAAGCAAGGTGACAATATACAGCCTTGATGTACTCCTTTTCCTATTTGGAACCAGTCTGTTGTTCCATGTCCAATTCTGACTGTTGCTTTCTGACCTGCATACAGGTTTCTCAAGAGGCAGGTCAGGTGGTCTGGAATTCCCATCTCTTTCAGAATATTCCACAGTTTATTGTGATCCACACAGTCAAAGGCTTGGCATAGTCAATGAAGCAGAAATAGAACTCTCTCGCTTTCTCCATGATCCAGCGGATGTTGGCAGTTTGATCTCTGGTGCCTCTGCCTTTTCTAAAACCTGCTCGAACATCTGGGAGTTCACGGTTCGCATATTGCTGAAGGCTGGCTTGGAGAATTTTGAGCATGACTTTACTAGCGTGGGAGATGAGGGCAATTGTGCGGTAGTTTGAGCATTCTTTGGCACTGCCTTTCTTTGGGATTGGAATGAAGACTGACCTTTTCCAGTCCTGTGGCCACTGCCGAGTTTTCCAAATTTGCTGGCATATTGAGTGCAGCACTTTCACGGCATCATCTTTCAAGATTTGAAATAGCTCAACTGGAATTCCATCACCTCCTCTAGCTTTGTTCGTAGTGATGCTTTCTAAGGCCCACTTGACTTCACATTCCAAGATGTCTGGCTCTAGGTCAGTGATCACGTTATCGTGACTATCTTGGTCGTGAAGATCTTTGTTGTACAGTTCTTCTGTGTATTCTTTGCGCCTCTTCTTAATATCTTCTGCTTCTGTTAGGTCCATACCATTTCTGTCCTTTATCGAGCCCATCTTTGCATGAAATGTTCCCTTGGAATCTCTAATTTTCTTGAAGAGATCTCTTGTTTTTCCTATTCTGTTGTTTTCCTCTATTTCTTTGCATTGATCACTGAGGAAGGCTTTCTTATCTCTCTTTGCTATTCTTTGGAATTCTGCATTCAGATGTGTATATCTTTCCTTTTCTCCTTTGCTTTTTGCTTCTCTTCTTTTCACAGCTATTTGAAAGGCCTCCTCAGACAGCCATTTCGCTCTTCTGCATTTCTTTTCCATGGGGATGGTCTTGGTTCCTGTCTCCTGTACAATGTCAGAACCTCTATCCAGAGTTCATCAGGCACTCTATCTATCAGATCTAGTCCCTTAAATCTATTTCTCACTTCCACTGTATAATCATAAGGGATTTGATTTAGGTCATATCTGAATGGTCTAGTGGTTTTCCCTACTTTCTTCAATTTCAGTCTGAATTTGGCAATAAGGAGTTCATGATCTGAGCCACAGTCAGCTCCTGGTCTTGTTTTTGCTAACTGTATAGAGCTTCTCCATCTTTGACTGCAAAGAATCTAATCAATCTGATTTCGGTGTTGACCATCTGGTGATGTCCATGTGTAGAGTCTTCTCTTGTGTTGTTGGAAGAGGGTGTTTGCTATGACCAGTGCGTTCTCTTGACAAAACTCTATTAGCCTTTGCCCTGCTTCATTCCGTGCTCCAAGGCCAAATTTGCCTGTTACTCCAGGTGTTTCTTGACTTCCTACTTTTGCATTCCAGTCCCCTATAATGAAAAGGACTCTTTTTTGGGTGTTAGTTCTAAAAGGTCTTGTAGGTCTTCATAGAACCGTTCAACTTCGGCTTATTCAGTGTTACTGGTTGGGGCATAGGCCTGGATTACTGTAATACTGAATGGTTTGTCTTGGAAATGAACAGAAATCGTTCTGTCATTTTTGAGATTGCATCCAAGTACTGCATTTCGGACTCTTTTGTTGACCATGATGGCTACTCCATTTCTTCTAAGGGATTCCTGCCCACAGTAGTAGATATAATGGTCATCTGAGTTAAATTCACCCATTCCAGTCCATTTTAGTTCACTGATTCCTAGAATGTCTACGTTCACTCTTGCCATCTCCTGTTTGACCACTTCCAATTTGCCTTGATTCATGGACCTAACATTCCAGGTTCCTATGCAATATTGCTCTTTACAGCACCAGACCTTGCTTCTGTCACCGGTCACATCCACAACTGGGTATTGGTTTTGCTTTTGCTCCTTCCCTTCATTCCTTCTAGAGTTATTTCTCCACTGAGCTCCAGTAGCATACTGGGCACCTACCGACCTGGGGAATTCCTCATTCAGTATCCTATCATTTTGCCCTTTGATACTGTTCATGGGGTTCTCAAGGCAAGTATACTGAAGTGGTTTGCCATTCCCTTCTCCAGTGGACCTCATTCGGCTGTGGTCCATGTGATCAGATCGATTAGTTTCCTGTGATTATGATTTCAGTGTGTCTGCCCTCTGATGCCCCCTCGCAATACCTACCGTCTTATTTGGGTTTCTCTTACCTTGGGCATGGGATATCTCTTCACAGCTGCTCCAAATCCTGTCTATTTTGATCAGAGCTGACAACCCAGTGCTTAACATAGTGGTTGCTGTATGCTGCTGCTGCTGCTAAGTTGCTTCCGTTGTTCCTGACTCTTTGCGACCCCATAGACGCAGCCTACCAGGCTCTGCTGCCCCTGGGATTCTCCAGGCAAGAACACTGGAGTGGGCTGCCATTTCCTTCTCGAGGTTGCCATACAGTAGGTACTTAATAAATATGTGCTGAGGGAATGAGCAACTCTGTCTGTGAACTGTCCGTTTTTATTACTGATGGAATTTAGATCATTAATAGCTGTTTCTCTTGCTGTATGTGTTTGTTTCTCTTGGTTACAAGGATATGATCTTCTAATACTGTCTTCAGGGATAAACAACACAGTGGTTAAAGTACAAGCTCTGCTAATCTATGGTGTTAGAAATCGGTTGGGGTGGAGTGAGCAGCGACTGAATGGAGCCATAATAATGGTAGCTTCAGTCTGGAAATGATGTGGGTGTGTTCGCTTTGTGAAAATTCATCAAGCATACACTCTGAGCACTGTTCTGTATGTGTGTGTGTGTTATTCTTCATTAAGAAGTTTGTTTTCATTTTTACAAAGACAGACTTTGGAGCTAATTGTGTAAGTTCATATCCTGGCTCATCCATTCATTTTGTAGCTGGATAGCCTGTAACAAGTTACTTAACATTTCTGTGTCTCACTTTCTTCCTCTGTAAATCAAGAATAATAATATGTCTATACCACAAGATTGTTGTGAATCAAAGAGCTAATCCACAGTACTCAATAAACATCAATTGCTATTGGCTATTGCCTTTCAGAAGGTGAGATATTTCAAACCTGGTATAATCAAAGACTTGGAAAATATCATTGGGGGGTCATTGGAGTACTCTTCTCCCTCTAGGGAGGACCACTTCTAATTTCTCATATCTGTGTACTTCTTAATGGTTTCTTTTCATGTATTTGCTTTTAGTTACCTACCAAGTAAACAGACTCTAGAGACTGAATAAGGTTTATGATCCACTATAATAATACTTGCTTTCAAAAAAAAAAATTAATACTTGCTTTCCACGTTTTTACCTAGAGAAGCTCTATGGATCACAGAATTGTAGAACCAGAAAAAGTCTTTGAAAACACTTTATCTAAAAGATCTTAGGAAACACTTTAATGATCAATAAATAAAATGAAAATTAAAACACAGGTCCTCAGTGCATTTTACGTACTTTAAGTGTTCAACAGTCACATGTGGTTACCATACCTGACAGTGCAGATGCAGTGCATTTCCATCAGAGCAGAACGTTGTTGGCTAACACTGCTAGATCAATTTTCTCATTATATATATGAAAGCATTGAGGTCTAGAGAGATACGATGATTATACCAAAGTCACACAGCTTGTTAAGGACAGATTTAGACTACAGTTTAGATTTCTTGCTCTCTATGCCAAGGTAGTTTCTATTTGGCCACAATGACACCTGAAGTTCAATAGCACTTCCTCTGTGGTGGTTAGTTTGTCAGTTCAGTTCAGTTGCTCAGTCGTGTCCGACTCTTTGCGACCCCATGAATCACAGCACGCCAGGCCTCCCTGTCCCATCACCAACTCCCGGAGTTCACTCAAACTCATGTCCATCAAGTCGGTGATGCCATCCAGCCATCTCATTCTCTCTTGTCCCCTTCTCCTCCTGCCCTCAATCCCTCCCAGCATCAGAGTTTGTAGGAGGTATATATTATCTATCTGTTATTTCTGGGGACATAATTTTAGTGACTTCATGTCCCTGAGTTTGAAGATACAATGTGTCTCTATTTTACCAGTTGAGAACTGTTTCCATTCTAGAGTCTTTCCTCCTAAGAATCCATGGGGTATACAGTCATTTACACATAAAGCACAGCAGGCTCTGAAAGTGAAAGAGAAGTCACTCAGTCATGTCCGACTCTTTGCGACCCCATGGACTGTAGCCTACCACCCTCCTCCATCCATGGGATTTTCCAGGCAAGAGTACTGGAGTGGGTTGCCATTTCCTTCTCCAGAGGATCCTCCCAATCCAGGGATCGAACCTGGGTCTCCTGCACTGTAGGCAGAAGTTTTACCATCTGAGCAACCAGGGAAGTCCACACACAAAGCACAGCAGGCTGTAGTTAGTTAATAATCACCAGTATTTACTTAGCATTTATTTTGTGCCAGTCACTTCTTCCAAATGCTTCACATTCATTTGAAGGATGTAAATGAAAGAGTATGTTGTGTGCCCAAGGTTTGTATGCCGAAGATTTGAACCTCAGGCAGTCTTCTCTCGAGCCCCTGCCCTTACCCACTGCACTTACAGCTGCCCTGTGGAGAGCACTGTATACAGCCGTGACGAAGGCTGAGCATGATGGAAATGTCCTGTGCTATGTGCTGTGCTTAGTCGCTTAGTCATGCCCGACTCTAACTCTTTGCGACCCCGTGGAATGTAGCCTGCCAGGCTCCTCTGTCCATGCGGATTCTTCAGGCAAGAGTACTGGAGTGGTCTCCCACATTGCAGGCAGATTCTTTACCATCTGAGCCCCTAGGGAAGCCCAAGAACACTGGAGTGGGTAACCTATCCCTTCTCCAGTGTATCTTCCCAACCAAGGAATCGAACTGGGGTCTCCTGTATTGCAGGCGATTCTTTACCAGCTGAGCTACCAGGGAAGCCCGGAAATGTCCTAGCTTTCCAGAAATCAGTAGTCTAGTTATGGGCTGGGTGTGGGAAAAGAGAGTAGCGCATGTATGCACATGATTTATGTATACATTTAATATTTATAGCCACACAAATACTTGTGGATTTGGCCTTCTGCATGTCTAAATTCACTCCCTGTCTTCAATACAAAACCCCCAAAGCAAATATCTTCAGTGATAAATGCCCTTCAATTGACAGTTGTTCCCAGAAAGTCCACCTTTACTTAGGTTTTGTTAAGGGCTCTAATTCATCTGGATGTGCTCCTGAGAAGCCATCTTGTTGACTTGCCAGGGCTGGAAGTGAATGATGGGAGGGGAGCGGAGAGATCACTTAATGTTTTGATTGTAGTTTAAGCTCCCCACAGGAGTTTCTTAGGAAGGTCCTTGAGTTAAGTATGTTTGTGACAAGAAGGATCTTTGCACAGATTCACTAAACATGAATAGAAGATTTTTTTTAAAGGAGTAGATAGATTTAGCAGTTGGTTTCACAGTTTGGCAGCAATCATTTTCAATTTCTAAAAAATATCCTTGCCCACACTTGCTAGTGAAACCACACTGGCAGCCAGCAAGCAACAGCAGTGTTTAAACATGCTGTGACTGGCACCATTGAAACCACAACAGAGAGCTTTAGCCTCTCGAAGCCTCCTGACTGTGCTGTGTATGGTCTCTTCCAAGATTTCAGATATTGAATGGATAATCTACCAGGTTGCAATTACCACTGTGAATTGGCCCAATCATATGATGCTATTATCAAGAGACTAGTAGGATATGACTTTTATTATTCACATTCCATATACTTTGAAGTTTGAATTGAAATTGTTTGTGCTAGCGTCTTCTGCAATTGGGGAAAAGCCTCAGCTGAGGTTACTGATAATTCTCACAATGTGTCTGGGTCATGGGTGAGTGGGACAGAGCTTCTGAAGAAGCCTCTTCCCCACACCAGGAAATAACACCAGATTAAGCTGATTGTTCAACATACATTGCTCGTTTCTGTCTCTTCTTTTTTTAGGCTAGAAAGTAAATCTTGCTAGTTGTTATAAAGAAACTGAGGATTGGCATAGAGGTTGCTAAACCAAATGACCTCCACTTAGCAAACCCACTAGCTTCCCTGACACCACTCGCTCTGTATAGGATGCTATCCTCCACCTTCTAGCAGCTAGAAGGCTGCTTTCTTGTGTGCTCAGTACTTCTGCTCCTACCAAGATGTAATGAACCAACCAGTTACCTGATCCTGACTGTGCTAAATATGAGAACCCTAACTGTTCTCTTGTAAATTCAGAATCCTTTATTTTCTTACTCTGTTTCATTTGATATGTTAGGGAGAAACCTACTGGACCTAGAAAGTGGCACTGACCTAGGAAACTCCCAAGTTATCAGGAGAAGCAAGACAGACATGACCCAGCAAGTGTTAAAGAAAAATCAGCCTAATTGTCAGGCTGAGCCAGGAAGATGGTGTTGGGTATCCACTCAAAAGGAGGACAGAGGATATCAGTAAGAGCATGGGTGGAAAGGAGGGTCATTGTAAGAATCCAGAGACACTGGGATGGAGTACCAAAGCTGGTCAACACACATGATTCAGAACTGAGCTTGTAACAGGATGGTGTGGGTTGGGATACCCTTTGCTGGGGATGCTCCACTTAGAAAAGGCTGAATTGCGTGAGCTAGCACATTGGCCTCAAGGACTCACATCAGGAGGACCTTTAGGGTGTGCTTGTTGGGATGTCTCCATTATGCATGTAGGTTGGCCTGAAGCAGCAGACTGATGGTTTGGTGTTGTGTCCACTGTTTGGGGGGTTAGACTACAGAAAGTTCCATGGTGGGAGTGTAGTGTTCAATCCTAGAGATTTTCAGAGGAAAGGGAATCTTCAGGAAGATGGAGAACAGCAGTCGTTTCCAGGGAAGAAAGTAAGGGCAGGAAAAATGATGATGCAAAGATAAAGAAACCAAAGTGTGGTCCTTAATCTCTGTTAAGGTTTGGATTTCATAAGAAATGGAAAGCTAATCAAATAACTGAAAAATTGTCCCAGATAGAAAATCTGCCCAAGGGTCTTAAAAAGGCTTCATTTAGAAGCCCATGGATGAGTCCCCAGAGAGATAAGAAGTGCCTCTGGGAGTGCCTCTGGATAGAGCATCAAGCAGAAACCAGAAGGAACCCAGCCCAAGGATAGTCTCTTCCTCTTGAGCCTCCCCAAGTGAGGTGGGGACAATGGAAAGACTGGAACTGCAAGGTTATGACAGCTATTGTATAATTAAAAATTTTTGTAGTAGGCGTACTAACTAAAAGTTGGGATGCTGTATATTAGTTCCATGATTGTGTGGTGCCTAAAGTTCTGATATAGGGCTTCCCATGTGGCTCAGTGGTAAAAAGTTTGCCTGCCAATGCAGAAGACACAGAAGACATGGGTTCTATCCTTGGGTCGGGAAGATCCCCTCATATAGGAAATGGCAACCCACTCCAGTATTCTTGCCTGGAAAATCCTATAGTCAGAGGAGTCTGGCAGGCTACAGTCCATGGGGTCCCGAAGGAGTCGGATACAACTAAGTAACTGAGCATGACATAGTTCTGATATAGGAGACTATGCTAGATAAATCACTATTTCTTAGGACTAAATATCTAGGAAATGTGAAGAAAAAAGGAGAGGAGCCAATATAAGTTCAGTATCCTGTTCTGTTCAAATTCTGCATTTAGGCACTAGCAAATGGTTCGCATTTGTCTAATTAAAGATAAACATTAGATTAAGATAGATTAGATAGTAAAACTTTATCAAAATCACTAGTTTCTCAAGTAAATAATAGGATGTGAGTTTCCACCTACATGCAAATTCTACCCTTTAGCTTTTAACTTAGTTCTCTGAACATGAGAAGAGTTAGGTGAAATTTTACTGAGGTCAGACTAGGGACCAAGGCTCAAACAATGCTTTTTGCCTACTGTGAAAGTGAAAGTGAAATCACACAGTCGTATCCCACTCTTTGCAACCCCGTGAACTATAGCTCACCAGACTTCTCCGTCCATGGGATTCTCCAGGCAAGAATACTGGAGTGGGTTGCCATTTCCTTCTCCAGGGAATCTTCCCGACTCAGGGATCAAAACCAGGTCTCCCGCATTGCAGGATGACGCTTTAAACTCTGAAGCAAAGTCAATAATAGGCATTTTCAATAGAAATATAAACAAACTTATTTGTTTATTATTTTATTAACTGTTCTTTGCCTTGGGTGCTAATAAGTTCTAATGGTTTTAACTGGGGGTATAAAAAGTGTGAAAAATTCACTTTAGACTTATCCATTAAGACTTGTTCAGTTGTTCAGTCATGTCGGACTCTTTTTTACTCCATGGACTACAGAATACCAGGCTTCCTTGTCCTTCACTCTCTCCCTGAGTTTGCTCAAACTCATGTCCTTTGAGTTGGTGATGCCATCCAATCATCATGCCCTCTGTCATTCCCTTCTCCTCCTGCCTTCAATCTTTCCTAGCATTAGGGTCTTTTCCAATGAGTTGGCTCTTCGCATCAGGTGGCTAAAGTATTGGAGCTTCAGCATCAGTCCGTCCAATGAATATTCAAGGTTCAGTCAGTTCAGTTCAGTTCAGTCACTCAGTCGTGTCCAACTCTCCGCGACCCCATGAATCACAGCACGCCAGGCCTCCCGGTCCATCACCAACTCCCGGAGTCACTCAAACTCATGTCCACAGAGTCGGTGATGCCATCCAGCCATCTCATTCTCTGTCGTCCCCTTCTCCTCCCGCCCCCAACCTTTCCCAGCATCAGAGTCTTTTCCAGTGAGTCAACTCTTCGCATGAGGTGGCCAAAGTACTGCAGTTTCAGCTTTAGCATCAGTCCCTCCAATGAACACCCAGGATTGATCTCCTTTAGAATGGACTGGTTGCATCTCCTTGCAGTACAAGGGACTCTCAAGAGTCTTCTCCAGCACCACAATTCAAAAGCATCGATTCTTCGGCGATCAGCTTTCTTCACAGTCCAACTCTCACATTCAAGGTTATGAAGGTGAAAAAGGAGAGTGTAAAAGCTGGCTTAATACTCAGCATTCAAAAAATGAAGATCATGGCATCTGGTCCCATCACTTAATATATATACATGTGTCAACAATGGAAACAGTGAACGACTTTATTTTCTTTGGCTCCAGAATCACTGCGGACAGTGACTGTAGCTGTGAAATTAAAAGATGCTAACTCCTTGGAAGGAAAGCTATAACAAAGCTAGACAGTGTATTAAAAAGCAGAGATATTACTTTGCCAACAAAGGTCTGTATAGTCAAAGCTATGTTTTTTCCAGTAGTCATGTCTGGTTGTGAAAACTGGACAATAAAAAAGGCTGAGCTCCAAAGAATTGATGCCTTTGAACTGTGGTGATGGAAAAGACTCTGGAGTCCCTTGGACTGCAAGGAGGTCAAACCAGTCAATCCTAAAGGTAATCATCCATTAAGACTATAGTTAAAATATTTTGAAGACTTGCATCTACAGATGATTCTGACCTTCCGCAGTTCCTCTACCAGCCATATTGTTTTGCAAACTGCGTTTCTACTTGTTTATCACTTTATGTCATAGTATCTTACCAAAGAGGAACCATGGGGACTGTTAAGAATTTATGTTTTACCTTCCAGTCCCTGATTGGAATAATGGAGTTCTTCTAGGGAAGAGAACCATAAAAGAAAGCACCTATCTTTTTCAAGAGAATAGAAGGCCTTCAGGCTTGCAAGGGTGACTCATTATAGACAAGAGCAATTAACTGGAGTGAGAATGGGAGAAACTAGAGGGAAAGATCAAACAGGCATAGAGGAAGAGTGGACATGCTTTCCTTGCCTAGAGACCCTTCTGGAGGGTCTGATGTGGAAGAACTGCAGAGATATACTGAAGAAAGAAGGCACTGAGTGAGGTCCTGGGCTGGAAATGGAGCTCAGGAATAAAGCAGTTGCAGAGGCTGATGCTGTTGCTTGTGCCTGGGCAGGATGTGAAAATCCTTGGCCCTCTCTGAGGTTGTGTGAGACTCAGGCAAGGGTGGCTATTTTTGTTGGCACGATACAGATTTAATGATTGTTCTTTGGATTTTCTGATCATTACACCTCCTTCCACAGTGCTGTGGGCTGGCCAGGTAGCAATGTTTTGGTGGATAAAGCTCCACCCATGGTTTTGAGAGAGGAGGGAGTGGTTTCAGTTGTGGAGATTCCATAGCTTTCTGGGAACTGGGGCTTCATCAAATACTTCGCTAATTTCTTCTGAGTTTTTCACATGACCTTTCTAAGGGCATGATTTTAACTAAACATGAGACGAAAGCTAATTGGGCTGTTTTAAAGTAATTACTGGGCAGAATCACTAAGGTTTATCTGGTCATTATGTCATTTATACAACATGGCTAGTGAGCGGCTGCTCACAACTCTGAGAAATGGAAGAGGGACTGTGTCTTCACTGAGGCCACTTTACGAGCTCAGACCACCCAGACATTCAAACACACAGAGAATTAAAATATTTAGGGCAGATTTTGACACAGTGAACCCTGTTCAAGCAACACAATCTTACTTGTGTTTATACTGACGAAAGACCTCCTTTTTTACTCCATTTCCCCCCTATTTCCTAAAATGCATCATTAAAATGACAGAACTTGGCTTAGCTTGAAACCAAGGCTAGACCTTTAGAATCTTTGGTTTGCAACCAGAATTAAATAAAGCATTTTTTACTTCCACTTAATATAAACATGATGTTTTGCCTCAGCTCAAACCAGATCTATCTTCCTTTTCAAAAGCCTTTATGGACACATTTATGAACAGTAAATACATGGGTGTCTTAGAATGTCATGTCCTGTTGTACTTGTGGATACAGATCTGCAAGGCTTCTTATAAAAACTGAGATTTATCTTATTAGAACATCAGCTCCTTAAGAGACTGAGTCTTTTCAATCCCATTGTGTCTAAACTGACAGTTGCTGCTGCTGCTGCTAAGTCACTTCAGTCGTGTCCGACTCTGTGTGACCCCATAGACGGAAACCCACCAGGCTCCCCCGTCCCTGGGATTCTCCAGGCAAGAACACTGGAGTGGGTTGCCATTTCCTTCTCCAAGGTGTGAAAGTGAAAAGTGAAAGTGAAGTCGCTCAGTGGTGTCCAACCCTTAGCGACCCCATGGACTACAGCCTACCAGGCTCCTCCATCCATGGGATTTTCTAGGCAATAGTACTGGAGTGTCTTGCCATTGCCTTCTCCGAACTGACAGTTACTTTTTCTTATTTATTTATTTTTAATTAAATGATAATTGCTTTACAATATTGGCTTGGTTTCTGCCATATAGCAACATGAATTAGCCATAGGTATATGTATGTCCCAAGACTGGCAGGTCATGGTGGAGCGGTCTAACAAAATGTGGTCCACTGGAGAAGGGAATGGCAAACCACTTCAGTATACTTGCCTTGAGAACCCCATGAACAGTATGAAAAGGCAAAATGATAGGATACTGAATGAGGAATTCCCCAGGTCAGTAGGTGCCCAGTATGCTACTGGAGATCAGTGGAGAAATAACTCCAGAAAGAATGAAGGGATGGAGCCAAAGCAAAACCAAAACCCAGTTGTGGATATGACTGGTGACAGAAGCAAGGTCTGATGCTGTAAAGAGCAATATTGCATAGGAACCTGGAATGTTAGGTCCATGAATCAAGGCAAATTGGAAGTGGTCAAACAGGAGATGGCAAGAGTGAACGTAGACATTCTAGGAATCAGTGAACTAAAATGGACCGGAATGGGTGAATTTAATTCAGATGACCATTGTATCTACTACTGTGGGCAGGAATCCCTTAGAAGAAATGTAGTAGCCATCATGGTCAACAAAAGAGTCTGAAATGCAGTACTTGGATGCAATCTTAAAAACGACAGAATGATTTCTGTTTGTTTCCAAGGCAAACCATTCAATATTACAGTAATCCAGGCCTATGCCCCAACCAGTAATGCTAAAGAAGCTGAAGTTGAACAATTCTATGAAGACCTACAAGACCTTTTAGAACTAACACCCAAAAAAGAGTCCTTTTCATTATAGGGGACTGGAATGCAAAAGTAGGAAGTCAAGAAACACCTGGAGTAACAGGCAAATTTGGCCTTGGAGCACGGAATGAAGCAGGGCAAAGGCTAATAGAGTTTTGTCAAGAGAACGCACTGGTCATAGCAAACACCCTCTTCCAACAACACAAGAGAAGACTCTACACATGGACATCACCAGGTGGTCAACACCGAAATCAGATTGATTACATTCTTTGCAGACAAAGATGGAGAAGCTCTATACAGTTAGCAAAAACAAGACCAGGAGCTGACTGTGGTTCAGATCACGAACTCCTTATTGCCAAATTCAGACTGAAATTGAAGAAAGTAGGGAAAACCACTAGACCATTCAGATATGACCTAAATCAAATCCTTTATGATTATACAGTGGAAGTGAGAAATAGATTTAAGGGACTAGATCTGATAGATAGAGTGCCTGATGAACTCTAGACAGTGGTTTGTGACATCGTACAGGAGACAGGAACCAAGACCATCCCCATGGAAAAGAAATGCAAAAAAGCAAAATGATTGTCTGAGGAGGCCTTTCAAATAGCTGTGAAAAGAAGAGAAGCAAAAAGCAAAGGAGAAAAGGAAAGATATACGCATCTGAATGCAGAGTTCCAAAGAATAGCAAGGAGAGATAAGAAAGCCTTCCTTAGCAATCAATGCAAAGAAATAGAGGAAAACAACAGAATAGGAAAAACAAGAGATCTCTTCAAGAAAATTAGAGATTCCAAGGGAACATTTCATGCAAAGATGGGCTCGATAAAGGACAGAAATGGTATGGACCTAACAGAAGCAGAAAATATTAAGAAGAGGTGCAAAGAATACACAGAAGAACTGTACAAAAAAGAACTTCACAACCAAGATAATCACGATGGTGTGATCACTGACCTAGAGTCAGACGTCTTGGAATGTGAAGTCAAGTGGGCCTTAGAGAGCATCACTACAAACAAAGCTAGTGGAGGTGATGGAATTCCAGTTGAGCTATTTCAAATCCTGAAAGATGATGCTGTGAAAGTGCTGCATTCAATATGCCAGCAA
This sequence comes from Moschus berezovskii, assembly GCF_049115385.1. Classification (NCBI taxonomy): domain Eukaryota; kingdom Metazoa; phylum Chordata; class Mammalia; order Artiodactyla; family Moschidae; genus Moschus; species Moschus berezovskii. Next base: position 54,698,940 of record NC_142477.1, on the reverse strand, counting down.
ATTTGGGAAACTTGGCAGTGGCCACAGGACTGGAAAAGGTCAGTCTTCATTCCAATCCCAAAGAAAGGCAATGCCAAAGAATGCTCAAACTACCGCACAATTGCCCTCATCTCCCACGCTAGTAAAGTCATGCTCAAAATTCTCCAAGCCAGGCTTCAGCAATATGTGAACCGTGAACTTCCAGATGTTCAAGCAGGTTTTAGAAAAGGCAGAGAGACACCAGAGATCAAATTGCCAACATTCGGCTGGATCATGGAAAAAGCAAGAGAGTTCTATTTCTGCTTCATTGACTATGCCAAAGCCTTTGACTGTGTGGATCACAATAAACTGTGGAACATTCTGAAAGAGATGGGAATACCAGACCACCTGACCTGCCTCCTGAGAAACCTACATTTAGGTCAGGAAGCAACAGTCAGAACTGGACATGGAACAACAGACTGGTTCCAAATAGGAAAAGGAGTACATCAAGGTTGTATCTTGTCACCCTGCTTATTTAACTTCTATGCAGAGTACATCATGAGGAACGCTGCTTGGAAGAAGCACAAGCTGGAATCAAAATTGCCCGGGAGAAATATCATATCTCAGATATGTAGATGACACTACCCTTATGGCAGAAAGTGAAGAGGAACTCAAAAGCCTCTTGATGAAAGTGAAAGAGGAGAGTGAAAAGGTTGGCTTGAAGCTCAACATTCAGAAAACGAAGATCATGGCATCTGGTCCCATCACTTCATGGGAAATAGATGGGGAACCAGTGGAAACAGTGTCAGACTTTATTTTTGGGGGCTCCAAAATCACTGCGGCTGCAGATTGCAGCCATGAAATTAAAAGACGCTTACTCCTTAGAAGGAAAGTTATGACCAGCCTTGATAGCATATTAAAAAGCAGAGACATTACTTTGCCAACCAAGGCCCGTCTAGTCAAGGCTATAGTTTTTCCCGTGGTCATGTATGGATGTGAGAGTTGGACTGTGAAGAAAGCTGATCGCCGAAGAATTGATGCTTTTGAACTGTGGTGTTGGAAAAGACTCTTGAGAGTCCCTTGGACTGCAAGGAGACCCAACCAGTCCATTCTAAAGGAGATCAATCCTGGGTGTTCATTGGAAGGACTGATGCTAAAGATGAAACTCCAATACTTTGGCCACCTCATGCGACGAGTTGACTCACTGGAGAAGACTCTGATGCTGGGAGGGATTGGGGCAGGAGGAGACGGGGACGACAGAGAATGAGTTGGCTGGATGGCATCACCGACTCGATGGACATGAGTTTGAGTGAAGTCCGGGAGTTGGTGATGGACAGGGAGTCCTGGTGTGCTGTGCTTCATGGGGTCACAAAGAGTCGGTCACGACTGAGCGGCTGAACTGAACTGAACTGATATGTATGTCCCTTCCCTCTTGAACCTCCCTCCCACCTTCCCCCCTTCCCCACCCCTTTAGGTTGTTACAGAGCCCCAGTTCGAGTTCCCTGAGTCATGCAGCAAATTTCCATTGGCTATCTGTTTTACGTATGGTAGTGTATGTGCTTCCGTGCAACTCTCTCCATTCACCTCATCCTCTCCTTCTTCCCCCTCGCCCATGTCCAAAGTCTGTTTTCTATGTGTGCTTCTCCATTGCTGCCCTGCTGATAGGTTCATCAGTACCATGTTTCTAGATTCCGTATATATGTGTGTGTGTGTGTGTTAATATATGATATTTGTTCATGAGAAAGGAGGGGAAAGTGGGAAAAGAAGGTGACACATGAGTGTCATACTCTAGGTCTTTGACAGCTTTCATTGCTCTTTTCCTGCTGCTTAGACAGATAGAGACCAGCTTTCCCAAGTTCCCTCCCCTTCCACACTCTCCAAGGCTGGAGACTGTCAGGGAGCAGAGGAAGTCAGAATCTCAAGATGGAAGACGTAGGTTTGCTTTAGAATAACCTTCTGTTTCTTCCTGACTGACCCCAACTATGGTTTTATTTTTTAATCAAAACTCAGAAGTTGCTTTATGATTTTATAGACTAACTGCCTCAATAGAAAATTTCCCCGAAAGAAAAGTATTCAAAAACCTTTTGAATTGGCTTCCATTCTGCCTTCGTTTTCCAGAGAGGCATTCAACAGTGAGAAGAAAAATGACTCAGTGGAAGCCTTAGTCTTCTGGCCCTTGTCCCTCAGTTGGTGACATGGGACATGTTCTCACCTTTATTAAAAAGAATCTGTTGAGGATATAGGTGAATATGTAGGTAAAGTAAGTCCTTGTAGAACCTATAAAAATGTTAGAAAAATATTATGGAACATTGTGAAAGCAAAATATTCTCATGGTTGCAGAATATTAGTTTCCATAAATGGGAAAAATATGTTTCACTGACTAAATGGGTTGTTTTTTACCTAGTTGCCTAGGTATGCACAAAACGCACTGCCATAAAAGAGTGCCAATTTATTTCTTCTCTATATTCCCACATCATTTCGTCAGCTGCTGCCCTTAACTCACCTGTGTTGAGTTACCTGTGTAGGTCTGTCTCACTTACTGATTACTGAGGGGGGAATCATGTCTGCTCTTTCCTACTGTCTTAGTAGCAGAGAAGTCCAGCCTAATATAAGCATAGTAGATGCTTGTTCGGAGAAGGCAATGGCAAGCCACTCCAGTACTATTGCCTAGAAAATCCCATGGATGGAGGAGCCTGGTAGGCTGCAGTCCGTGGGGTCGCTAAGGGTCGGACACGACTGAGCGACTTCACTTTCACTTTTCACTTTCACACATTGGAGAAAGAAATGGCAACCCACTCCAGTGTTCTTGCCTGGAGAATCTCAGGGACGGGGGAGCCTGGTGGGCTTCCGTCTATGGGGTCACACAGAGTCGGACACGACTGAAGTGACTTAGCAGCAGCAGCAGCAGCAGCAGATTCTTGTTAAAAGTTTACTGAACTGAAGCAATAACTTCTCTGTTAATACTATGGCTCATTAGCTTAGGTGGATAGCATGGTCTAGGCTCGATGCTGGACAGACTTGCTATTCTGGGCATGTTGATAATTGTCTTCACTGGATTTGGAGAACAGCGGATTCATTAACAGCTTCTATAATTCCCTGGGGATAGCTTCAAGTGGATTCTGAAAATCAAGTAGATATGTTCCTTCACTCTTAAATTTATTTATGCATTCAATAAAATAAGTACAGAATCATGAAGCAATAGCTGTGACTTAACCTTTGCATACTTTTTATCGTGTGTTTGAGTTTACTCTTTTCTTTGATTTTTAAAAATAAAATTTCTTAGGAGAATCACACTTTAATGGTAGAATATTTAGAAAATGTAGAAATGTATAATAAAGATGAAAGAAATCCTACCTGTAAATATTGTGTAAATATTATTTAGTTTGTTATATTTTCTTCAAGTCTGTTTATATGCACATGCAATGTTGAGCAACACACACACTTACTTTGTACCCTGCTCTTTTTACTTAACATTTCATCATAAAGATTTTTGCATGGAATTAAAAACTTTACAATTGTGACATTTAGTAATGACAATTGAGTGCTTGTACCATATATTACTGGCATTTCCTTGTTAATAGACACTGGGAATTTTTCTACTTTTTGGCTCCATAAATACTTCTGTAATAAAAAATTTTGTTTGTATTTTGCTTAATTGCCTAATGATGGATTCTCAGAAGTAAAATTGCTGAGACAGGTTGCATGAATATTTTTAGGGCTCTTGATACATATTTCCAATTGCTTTCCAAAATGTTTATACCAAATTTTATTGCCAGTAACCAGAATGTATTCTAAAACTACAGTGGTATGTAGAGGTTTTGAAAAATAACTCTGGACTTTCATTGTGAAATTGTAGAGTACAACTTCGTATGTAAGAACTCTTTCCTGAATCCTTCCAATAAGATTCTAGTCCTAAAATCCATCAGTTAGCTATTTAGTTAGTTAATCATCTACTTTTCCCCCATCCATTGATTTGAATTTAAAAGGGGGGATTTTGCCATGTTGGTTGCCATAAGTTTATAAGAAAAAGACTCCTAAGGAAGATGTTTGGTCCACTGTACAGTACTAGGGAATTGCAGGCATATTTGTTTCTTCTCTCCAATCACCATAGTATTAGCTCCTGAATTAAAAGTCTAGAAAAAAAAAAATCCCCTAGTAGCATTCCACTTTGAGATCTTTGGAAGAACAAACCATCCATACAGATAGTGGTTTTGTTTATTGTCATTATAACCCAGTAAAGTCTTAGTAATGGAAAAAGGCCTAGAACTTTTTTCATCTCCACATTTTTTGCCAAGGTATTTAAGTCCATCAACGATTAACAGCCCATTTCCAAACACTCCCTGGAGATTTTATTCAAGGTCCTTTCAGGAAGAATTCAGTGTCCTTATCTATAAGATGAAGTCGATGGTCCAGATAAAAATTTAAGTTCTTCTCAATGAAAACAATATTCTAGGTCTTCAATTGTTTTTCTAAGGGAGATATTTCTGGAGGTTTCAGATTTGAGAGTTAGACACACAATATTTGAGGGAGGACAGGGCGGTCTACACCTGGAAAACACTTGGTTTACCTAGCATTTTGACCATCAAGAACAATGGCATGGGGCTTGAGTTAGGGAATAAGCATTCATAGAGGTAGAAGAACTGGACTTTCCTCTTGGAAGGTGGGCGTGTTGGTCATCTCCCCAATCTAGATAGAGATTGAGAACATCCTTTCAAAAGATAAATGACGGTCCAAGACATCTCATGCTTGGACTGCAAAACCTGTGGCATTTACTTCTGTGCCCAGTAAAGAGGCAGGTGAGGGCACATGGAGGAGCTCAGTATCAATGGCACCACCAGGGTCGTTGATTAAAAACCAGCCTTTGAGACCTGAAATGGCAGCCAGAGAAAAGAGCACAGTGTGGAATATCTAGTGAAAGAAGGGTCTGTAACATCTGACAGGTTCGAACAATGTGTCCATGGACACATCACCAAAGTACTATTTTTGAAGCTTGAAAGAGGATAGACTCTGAACAATTAAAGAAAGTGCTGCATAAATGTGAAGCCCTCTGTTGTTGATGAGCAATAGGGAAAAATGACTAGATTCAAAATTGGACAGTAAGAGCATAGGGCTCTCTAAAGGAGTTTCCAGGTCTTTCTCTGAAAATGCTGTCTCTAAGGTGGTCCTGCACCGCCTCCCTTCCCTCAGCGCACCCCCCCACGCCCCATCACACACATACTCTTTGCCCCTTTGGAGGAACCATAGAGACAGAGAACTTGCTTAGAAAGACCAAGAGTCTGATCCCCAAAGATAAATTTTTGTTTTTAAAACTGTAAGCAAAAAGCCTCACACATAGTAAGTGCCTAATATTGATGTAATCTGGGGAAGAAAAACACAAGAAGGGTCATTTATCATGGCTTAAACTCAAAGCACAACAAAACCGTCTATAAAAAATGAAGGCAAGTAAAAGTATGTACAAAAAGAATCTAGTGTTTAAAGAGTTTGGCCTCAAATCCCAAATAATCTGCCTTCTCTTGAGGTTATAAAAATGCCATTAGCTAAAAGAACCAGTTTCCCTCATTCCGGATGTGGTCTTTCTTATCTATCAAAGAACACCTCTATGAACATGATCTGAGAGTCCCTACATTCCTATTCCAGTAGGAATGCTCTGAGTGGGCTAGGAGCAGGACCACTGCACAAGCTGATTTTTCACTGGATGACTCTGAAGAGATGTCAGAAGGATTTGATTTGAGTGAGTGTGCTATAACTGAATACCAAGGCACGAAGTTCACCTGTGATGGATGGGTTCAGGGGTCAGTGCCAGCTTCACTGGGTGTGTTATGGCTCTTGCAACATGAATGGATTCATGCTGCAAAGTTTGACAGCTGTGGCGCCAGAAGATAAAAATTACAAGATCATTTATGAAAGCTGGTCTTGCTGGAAAAGCAAGAGAACACATGGCTGGCCAAGATCGTTCAAGATCAGGCAGGTACTAACAAGGTCTTCATCTTGGATATTCATTCCCCTCCAAAATAGCAGCAGTTAGGCACACTCACAGCAGCAAATCAGGCCAAGCACTCTGGTCATATGCTTGGTTTTCAGGTGCCTTCAGGCCTAGCTTTATCAATAGGCTGATGGCTCAGCAGCAAGGCAGCACACCATGAGAAGCAGTGCCTATGAAGAGGCTGAAGACCTACTATCCATCCACTCTTTAAGAGAGGAGAGTGTTGGCAATGAACTACCTTGAGAAGCATGTTAGCTAGTAAGAAGAAATTTGTTGGGACTTCCCTGGTGGTCCAGTGGCTAAGACTCCACACTTCCAGGGTTGGGGGGCCTGATTTGATTCCTGGTCGGCAAACTAGATCCCACATGCCACAGCTTAGAATTCACATGCTACAACTAAAGATCCTGCATGCCACAACTAAGACCTGACAAAGCCAAGTAAATAAATATTTAAAAAATAAAGTTAAAAAAAGAGGAAATTTGTTAAAGTAAGACTCCTCCCAAGTTGGCACAGCTTACCAGGGAAGTCTATTCTGGGACAATATAAGAAAGATCTAAATTGAATATAACTTCATAAAGAAAATATTTAAGTAGTTAGAGCTTAAGAAAAAAAACCTTTCTTTTTCTTCTGGATAATCTGTGCAGCTATTATCTTTTCAGGTTTATGAAGCTATTAATTTCTCATTTTCACATGAGTAATTTGGTCTTCTTTTTTCTTGCTATCAGGCTGTAAAGAAGACCTGATAGTGTGTTGGCATCATAAATGTCTTTTCCTGACTGAGAAGTTCAGCATTCAAGAACTATTATCTTTCTCTCTAGTTTTGATTATATGGAAAAGGAGGCCTCCAATTCCCGAAAACTTGAATTCTTAGGTTTTCCCGACTATGATTGGTCTGCTTACTTTGTCCTTTTAAGTAGCTAACAAAGTGAGGGTCACATGGTCAGAAATACCTCTTCTTGAAGTGAGCAGTTAATGACCCTTAATCTGACCTTGTGTGTGCAGGGGAAATCTTGGCCGCAGGAGGGCCATGCTGGACCCACTTCTGTAGTAACTGAGGCTTCTTTGTCCACACCATCCTCACCACTCCAACTTCTGGACAGCCTCTCAACTCTTCCCAGTCATCCTATAGGCTCTTCCCTTACTCACTCTTTAAAGAGATAGCCTAGGGAAGTCAAAAAACAAGGATTGGGAGCCAGGATCCAGGGCTCAAGTTCTAGCCTTGGCACTTGTTGGTTGTGTGGCCGTCGGTTCTCCATGTGAAGTCTTAGTTTGCTTGTCTGTGAAATTGAGAAGCTTAACTCTGTACTTTCTAAAGAGCTTCAAGTTTAATTTTCTGTGACCCAATGCTTCCAAGTTTGTCTACATTCATGGACTATAGCCTGCTTCCTTTTCCTGCCGCTTGCCCCTTGCTCCGGGAGTTGGTGATGGACAGGGAAACCTGGTGTACTGCAGTCCTTGGGATCGCAAAGAGTCAGACACAACTGAGTGACTAAACTGAACTGAACTGCACTATCATATCAGGAGAACTGACTTAACTAAAGATGGATTTTCGGAGCCAGCATAAGAGATGGCTAGGGGTGGGGATGGGGGTGCTCTGTGAGGTGTGCTTGAGATGACTAGACATTTCAACATGGAATTGATTAAAATTTGTACCACATCGCAGCTTAGAGATTGGGAGGGCTGCTCTGCCCTTTACATCCACGCCTAATGCTGCCATTTGTGAGTTCTCCTCTTCTGGGCTACCCTGGATGCTCATTCTAATTTGATTCCACATGAATAAAAATGTTGAGAGGAGGCCAAGTTCACAGTAGGATTTTAGTCAGCCCTTGAACATTTCCCAAGGATGACACACATTTCTGCTTAGGCTTGTAGGATAATCCACAGTGTATTATACATAATTCTATTTTCAGGAGCTTACAATCAAGTTGGGGAGATAAGACAGGTACGCATGTGTGAATTTTACCTTCACATTTCAAATAAAATTATGAATCATTAATCCTAATTTTTCTTAGGTTGATTAAAAAATTCCATAGCTGCCCCTAAGGAGGGTTTATTCCTGACTGTGGTTCAGAAGAAATCAATAAAGGCTGGTAGAGGTTATGAAGATGATGTGAATTCTGACTTTGAGTTCTTTTGCTTTTCTTCTGGAAAAAAAAAAAACACACAACTTGCTTAATTCATCAAATATTAAGGTGTTCTGTATGCCAGGCATTTTTTAGGCCTGAGATAAAAAAATCTTAAGAGCCAGGCACATATTTTGATTTTGATTGGGTCATCTTCTTTATTTATGTGATTTGGGAAAGTCATTCCTCTTCCTAAGCCTTAGGTTTTTTCTCTTCACAGTCGGGGATAGAAGTGCCTCCTAATGTTATAAATATTTAATTATGTATATGTATATATACCTAGTACTTGGAAGGCATTCAATTAGTGGTAGCTTGGGCTTCCTTGATGGCTCAGTGGGTAAAGAATCTGCTCCTACAATGCAGGAGACCCAGAAAACTTGAGTTTGATCCCTGGGTTGGGAAGATCCCCTCGAGCAGGAAATGGCACCTCACTCCAGTATTCTTGCCTGAAAAATCCCATGGACAGAAAACCCTGACAGGCTACAGTCCAAAGAGTCAAAAAGAATTGGACAAAACTGAGCAACTAAGCACAAATAACACACAATAGCACCATTCTTAAAAAATACAGTCCCCAGCTCCAGGGATCCAAATGTAGTGGTGGAGACAAGCATACAAAGTTGTCATCTTGTGGAAATCCTGGCCTGTTGTCAATGGAGCCTCACTGGTCGTGCTTGGTGCCAGGTGAACATGGGTCCTTGCTTTTCTGCATGTTTGCTGTTAGGCTGTTTACTGCCTATGACATTTGTAACAGATTGGCCAGTGTCCACAGCAGCAGGGCGTGGTAGCCTTTTCATCATCTTCCTGTATGATTGCCAGTGAAGAGAAGAGGTGCAAGATTTTTTTTTTGCCTCAGTGCAGAATTCTTTTTAATGCACTCATTTTAAGTGGTTATTTCAAGACACTTCCAGGAATTCACAAGCCCAATGGATGGGCCAGATAAGAGAAAGTGGCACTTCTCTTAATGAACTCTTCTAGCACCTACTGGTTCTTTTTTCCAGTGCAGACTTACTCTGCAGGGGGGTGCAGTGACATTACCGTATAGAGAGGATGGACCTGACATGGCCGTTAGAGTTTTAGGCTACGTCCTCTACATGCATAATTCAATCTATTATACTATTGTAACCCCCACTTTACAGGTGAAGAAACAGGCCTACAAAAGAAAGAGTGTGTCTGTAGTCACACAGTTTAGAAGATGGAGAGCCAGGGCTTAATTCTGGGCCTAACTCAGCAAATTCGCACCCCTGGACTTAGTTGGGAAACTTAGAAAACTCACATATATGTGTTTACCTACTTACATAGGCCTCAACTCCAGTCCCACAGATTCTGATTTAATTGGTAGCCTGGAATTGGGTCCTGGTGTCGGCATTTAAACTTTCTTGTATGGTTCTAACATGAAGCTGTGTTGAGAACTTTTGGCTTAACTCCAAAGTCACACTGTACCACATTTCTACACCCAAATAACAGATTTCCCCACATTAAAGAATCAAGAAGTGCTTCTCAAACCATATTTTAGAAACAGGAAGTTTCTGGACAGGTTTGAACTTTGGGGAAATTTTTAATCATTTCCCTTACTCCTTTCAGTGGGTAAACATTTTTTTTTATGCTTCTGTGACCCATAGAACTCCAAGGAAATAGTTGTTACAAAGTCCAAGGAAAGAAAGAGATCTGAGAAAATCTTCTTGGATCCTCATTTTTTGCATGTCATTTATCAGTCAGAGATGCTGGCTGATTGCCATCACTTCTGGAGGAAAGTTTGGAGGACATTTCAGCCTCTTCTCACCCACCTTGCTTGGTGATTTCCTCCTGGGTCTCCAGAACTTTGGTTGAATTTCTGTGGCTCATGTGGTTACCACAGGGAACGGTGCATGGTCCTTAGAGAACAAGTGCTGCAGGCTGTGTCTGGATAGTCATTTGACCTAGTATGACATGTCCTTGGAAAGAGATCCAGTCATTGACACAGTCCAAAAGAGCAACTGCTTCCACAGATACTGTAAAACTCAGTTCCAACAAAAATCTCCTGTCAGTGTGGTCGGGCTCTGGCTCTTAGCAACTGGCCCTTAATGTGCATGAGGGCACTCGATGCTGGTTATTTATGTTCTTTGCCATTTCTAAGAATTTTTTTCTACATTTAGAAGGAGGGATTTTGAAAAGCCGAATGTTTTTAGCTAGAAGGCAGTATTTCTAAATCTTTGGAAGATTATAAAGTGAAATATACTCTTGGGGATTAGAAGTAATTTCCAACTGGGCATCAATGTATATATTAGGAAAACTCTCGGAAGTGAAAAAACAGTATATATAGTATTTATTTTTGTTTTTTAAGAATTGACATAAGGATATATAAAATATTATTAACAAATTTTTATTGCTAGAGAATAGGATGAGGAAATGTGGGAGATATTTATTTTTACTTTACATTCTCCTATAATAATAACTACAACAACGGTGACAACTAATATTTCCTTCTTTCTTTGTGCTTGATCATATACTATTTCCCTACTCTATTTATCTTTCACTATACAGAATAACTTTATATGATAAGTACTGCTGTTGTGTTGCACTCAGCTATAGGGAACATAAGGCTGGCTTAAGCAGCAGAGCTTGTTACCTTAGATAATAAGAAATTCTAGGCTAGAATGGCTCCAGGCATTATAAACTCAGGAACCTCAAGATCTGATATTTCTTTTTGCTCTGCCATTGTTCGATCCCTGGGTTGGGAAGATCCCCTGGAGAAGGGAAAGTCTACCCACTCCAGTATTCTGGCCTAGAGAATTTCATGGACAGTAAGTCCATGGGGTTGCAAAGAGTTGGACACAACTGAGCGACTTTCACTTTCACTTTCTGTCACTGTCAGCACGGCAGGTGATTCTTAAGCTCTGCTTGTGGCCTCAAGATGACCACTGTGTCACATCCACAGGTGGCAACATCCAGTCTCTTTCCCAATGTGTCTCTCATTACATACCTTTCCCAGAACGCCCCCACTTCCCAAGACAGTACACACAATGCTTCACAGGCCCATGCCTGCACCAGCCTTCCACTGAGAGGAGAAAGGGACCACCGTGGTTGGCTTCACTGCCTGCCTGGAGCATATGAAGAAAGAAGGTAGAGACCTGAAAAAAAGTTAGGGTTGTGAAAGCAGACTTGAGCCAGAGGAAAAGCATTTTCAAACCCCCATCCAGACAGGGCTACCACTAGAAGTATTTGTAAGGAATTTGCGTTGATATGCATTAAAATTGCCCTAGACTTCCTTAATGACCCTAGGAATTGTCCCCTTATCCTTGTCACCAGGATCAGAATTCTGTTACAAGGAAGGGAGGACTGGGTTATATTACTAACTGCCTCCCATGCTGTTGCTAAGTCACTTCAGTCATGTCTGACTCTATGTGACCCCATAGACAGCAGCCCACCAGGCTCCCCCATCCCTGGGATTCTCCAGGCAAGAACACTGGAGTGGGTTGCCATTTCCTTCTCCAATGCGTGAAAGTGAAAAGTGAAAGTGAAGTCGCTCAGTCATGTCCAACCCTTAGCGACCCCATGGACTGCAGCCCACCAGGCTCCTCCATCCATGGGATTTTCCAGGCAAGAGTACTGGAGTGGGGTGCCATTGCCTCCCATGCTACTATTATCCAAATGTTTACAGAAGGTAAGAAAGGTCTGCTAAGTTCCCCAAGGACACATGGTTAAAGCATAGTAGAACTGAGCCTTGCAATTAGATCTGCTTACACCAAAACCTATCAATGCTTTTAAGTAAAATTTAAGGATCTTATGTTAGTCAATGATTCATGATTAAGGTAGTGTCCAATCTAGCAGATAGAAAAAATTCCAGAAAGCTGTACAAAATGAAAGACTTATAGGCAGAAAGGAGCAGGAACAAGGAACTTATACCAAAGGGGAAAAAATTGGTTATTGCAACATTACTTTCCTGTAGGGGATGGCAGGAGTCTTATCAGGCAGAGTAGCTAGCTAGTGTGGATCAGGCCACTCCCGACTGACTGGTTTAAGATTCCATTTCTGGGAAAGCTGAAATTGTAATTA